>NW_021703767.1:16983037-17112863 GCF_005190385.1 Monodon monoceros
TATATATATATATATATATATATATATATATATATATATATATATATACCAAATCTTCTTTATCCATTCATCAGTCGATGGACACTTAGGTTGCTTCCATGTCCTTGTTATTGTAAATAGTGCTGCACTGAATATTGTGGTACATGTCTGTTTCTGAATTATGGTTTTCTCAGGGTATATGCTCAGTAGTGAGATTGCTGGGTCATATGGTAGTTTATTTCTGTTTTTTTAAGAAACCTCCATACACTTCTCCATAGTGGCTGTATCTATTTACATTCCCACCAACAGTGCAAGAGGGTTCCCATTTTTCCACACCCTCTCCAGCATTTACCGTTTGTAGACTTTTTGATGATGGCCATTCTGACCAGTGTGAGGTGATACCTCATTGGAGTTTTGATTTGCATTTCTCTAATGATTAGTGATGTTGAATATCCTTTCATGTGTTTTTGGGCAATCTGTATATCTTCTTTGGAGAAATGTCTATTTAGGTCCTCTGCCCATTTTTGGATTGGGTTGTTTGTTTTTTTGGTATTGAGCTGTGTGAGCTGCTTGCATATTTTGGAGATTAATCCTTTATCAGTTTCTTTGTTTACAAATATTTTGTCCCATTCCAAGGGTTGGCTTTTCTACTTGTTTATGGTTTCCTTTGCAGTGCAAAAAGCTTTTAAGTTTCATTAGGTCCCATTTGTTTATTTTTGTTTTTATTTCAGTTTCTCTAGGGGATGGGTTGAAAAGGACCTTGCTGTGATTTATGTCATAGAGTGATCGACCTATGTTTTCCTCTATGAGTTTTATAGTGTCTGGCCTTACATTCAGCTCTTTAATCCATTGTGAGCTTATTTTTGTATACGGTGCTAGGGAGTGTTCTAATTTCATTCTTTTACATGTAGCTGTCCAGTTTTCCCAGCACCACTTACTGAAGAGGTTGTCTTTTCTACACTGTATATTCTTGCCTCCTTTTTCAAAAGATAAGGTGATCATATGTGCATGGGTTTATCTCTGGGATCTCTATCCTGTTTCATTGATATATATTTCTGTTTTTGTGCCAGTACCATACTGTCTTGATTACTGTAGCTTTGTAGTATAGTCTGAAGTCAGGGAGCCTGATTCCTCCAGCTCTGTTTTTATTTCTCAAGATTACTTTAGCTATTTGGAGTCTTTTGTGTTTCCATACAAATTGTGAAATGTTTTGTTCTAGTTCTGTGAAAAATGTCATTGGTAGTTTGATAGGGATTGCATTGAATCTGTAATTGCTTTGGGTAGTGTAGTCATTTTCACAATGTTAATTCTTCCAATCCAAGAACATGGTATATCTCTACATCTTTTTGTATCATCTTTAATTTCTTTCATCAGTGTCCTATAGTTTTCTGCATGCAGGTCTTTTGTCTCCTTAAGTAAGTTTATTCCTAGGTATTTTTATCTTCTTGTTGCAGTGGTAAATGGGAGTGATTTCTTAATTTCTCTTTCAGATTTTTCATCATTAGTGTATAGGAATGCAAGAGATTTCTGTGCATTAAATTTGTATCCTGCTACTTTACCAAATTCATTGATTAGCTCTCATAGTTTTTTGGTTACATATTTAGGATTCTCTATGTATAGTAAGTTACCTGCAAACAGTGACAGTTTTACTTCTTCTTTTCCAATTTGGATTCCTTTTATTTCTTTTTCTTCTCTGATTGCTGTGGCTAAAACTCCCAAAACTATGTTGGGTAATAGTGGTGAGAGTGGGCAACCCTGTATTGTTCCTGATCTTAGTGGAATCGGTTTCAGTTTTCACCATTGAGAATGATGTTGGCTGTGGGTGTGTCATATATGACCCTTATTATGTTGAGGAAAGTTCTCTCTTTGCTTACTTTCGGGAGGGTTTTTATCATAAATTGGTGTTGAATTTTGTCAAAAGCTTTTTCTGCATCTATTGAGATGATCATATAAATTTTCTCCTTCAGTTTGTTAATATGGATTATCACATTGATTGACATGTGTATATTGAAGAATCCTTGCATCCCTGGGATAAACCCAACTTTTTCATGGTGTATGGCTCTTTTAATGTGCTGTTCGATTCTGTTTGCCAGTATTTTGTTGAAGATTTTTGCATCTATGTTCATTAGTGATACTGGCCTGTAGTTTTCTTTTTTAGGGACAATTTGTCTGGTTTGGGTACCAGGGTTATGGTGGGCTAGTAGAATGTGTTTGGGAGTGTTCCTCCCTCTGATACATTTTTGAAGAGTTTGAGAAGGATACATGTCAGCTCTTATCTAAATGTTTGATAGAATTCGCCTGTGAAGCCATCTGGTCATGGACCTTTGTTTTTTAGAAGATTTTATTCACAGTTGCAATTTCAGTACTTGTGATTGGTCTGTTTATATTTTCTACTTCTTCCTGGTTCAGTCCCGGAAGGTTGTGCTTTTCTAAGAATTTGTCCATTTCTTCCAGCTTGTCCATTTGATTGGCATATAGTTAGTTGCCTGTAGCAATTTCTCATGAGCCTTTGTATTTCTGCAGTGTCAGTTGTTATTTCTCCGTTTTCATTTATAATTCTGTTGATTTGAGTCTTCTCCCTTTTTTTCTTGGTGAGTCTGGCTAATGGTTTATCAATTTTGTTTATCTTCTCAAAGAATCAGCTTTTAGTTCTATTGATCTTTGCTATATATATATTTTTTCATTTCTTTTTCATTTATTTCTGATCTGATCTTCATGATTTCTTTCCTTCGGGTAACTTTGTTTTTTTTCTGTTCTTCATTTTCTAATTGCTTTAGGTGTAAGTTAAGATTGTTTATTTGAGATTTTTCTTGTTTATTGAGGTAAGATTGAATTGCTATATACTCCCCTCTTAGAAGCTTTTGCTGCATCCCATAGGTTTTGGGTCATCGTGTTTTAATTGTCATTTGTTTCTAGGCATTTTTT
The DNA here is from genome assembly GCF_005190385.1 of Monodon monoceros. Lineage (NCBI taxonomy): Eukaryota > Metazoa > Chordata > Mammalia > Artiodactyla > Monodontidae > Monodon > Monodon monoceros. The sequence continues at coordinate 16,985,942 of NW_021703767.1, forward strand.
GATTTTCTCTTTGATTTCTTCAGTGACCTATTTGTTATTTAGTAGTGTATTGTTTAGCATCCATGTGTTTGTAGTTTTGACAGTTTTTTTTCCTGTGTTTGATATGTAGTCTCATAGCATTGGGATCAGAAAAGATATTTGATATGATTTCAATTTTCTTAAATTTATCAAGGCTTGATTTGTGACCCAAGATATGATCTATCCTGGAGAATGTTCCATGAGCACTTGAGAAGAAAGTGTATTCTGTTGCTCTTGAATGGAATGTCCTATAAATATCAGTTAAGTCCATCTTGTTTAATGTGTCATTTAAAGCTTGTGTTTGCTTATTGATTTTCATTTTGGTTGATCTGTCCATTGGTGACAGTGGGGTGTTAAAATCCCCTACTATGATTGTGTTACTGTTGATTCCCCCTTTTATGGCTGTTAGTATTTTTCTTATGTATTGATGTGCTCCTAATTTGGGTGCATAAATATTTACAATTGCTATATATTTTTCTTGGATTGATCCCTTGATCATTATGTAGTGTTCTTCTTTGTCTCTTGTAATAGTCTTTCTTTTAAAGTCTATTCTGTCTGATATGAGAATTGTTACTCAAGTTTTGTTTTGATTTCCATTTGCATGGAATATCTTTTTCCATCCCCTCACTTTCAGTCTGTATGTGTCACTAGGTCTGAAAGTGGGTGTCTTGTAGACAGCACATATATGGATCTTGTTTTTGTATCCATTCAAGCAGTCTACATATTTTGGTTGGAGCATTTAATCCATTTACATTTAAGGCAATTAACTATATGTATGTTCCTATTACCATTTTCTTAATTGTTTTTGGTTTGTTTTTGTAGGTCATTTCTTTCTCCTGTGTTTCCTGCCTAGAGAAGTTCCTTTAGCATTTGTTATAAAGCTGGTTTGGTTTTGCTGAATTCTCTTAACTTTTGCTACTCTGTAAAGATTTTAATTTTTCTGTCGAATCTGAATGAGATCCTTTCTGGGTAGCATAATCGTGGTTGTAATTTTTTCCTTTTTGTCCCTTTAAATATGTCCTGCCACTCCCTTTTGGCTTGTAAAGTTTCTGCTGAAAGTTCAGCTGTTAACCTTATGGGGATTCCCTTCCATGTTATTTGTTGTTTTTCCCTTAATCCTTTAATATATTTTCTTTGTATTTAATTTTTGATAGTTTGCTTAATATGTGTCTTGGTGTGTTTCTCCTTGGAAATTTCCTGGATGGATCTCTGCGCACTTCCTGGGATTGAATGACTATTTCCTTTCCCATATTAGGGAAGTTTTCCGCTAAAATCTCTTCAAATATTTTCTCAGTCCCTTTCTTTCTCTCTTCTTTTTCTGGGATCCCTATAATTCAAATGTTGGTATATGTAATGTTGTCCCAGAGGTCTCTGAGACTGTCCTCAATTCTTTTCATTCTTTTTTCTTCATTCTGCTCTGTGACAGTTTTTTCCCTATTTTATCTTCCAGGTCACTTATCTGTTCTTTTGTCTCAATTATTCTGCTATTGATTCCTTCTAGATAATTTTTAATTTTATTTATTGTGTTGTTCATTATTGTTTGTTTGCTCTTTAGTTTTTCTATGTCCTTGTTAAACATTTCTTGTATTTTCTCCATTCTATTTCCAAGATTTTGGATCATCTTTACTATCATTACTCTGAATTCTTTTTCAGGTAGACTGCCTATTTATTTCCTCTTCATTTGTTTAGTCTGCTGGGTTTTTACCTTGCTCCTTCATCTGCTGCATATTTCTCTGTCTTCTCATTTTGTTTATCTTACTGTGTTTGGGGTCTCCTTTTTGCAGGTTGCAGGTTCATATTTCCTATTGTTTTTGGTGTCTGCCTCCAGTGGGTAAGGTTGGTTTAGTGACTTGTGTAGGCTTCCTGGTGGAGGGAACTGGTGCCTGTGTTCTGGTTGGTGGGGCTGGATCTTATATTTCTGATGGGAAGGGCTGTATCCAGTGTTGTGTTTTGGGTTGTCTGTGAGCTTAGTATGATTTTAGGTGACATCTCTGCTAATGGGTGGGGTTCTGTTCCTGTCTTGTTATTTGATTGGCACAGGACATCCAGCATTGGAGCTTCCTGGCCATTGGGTGGAGCTGGGTCTTAGCCCTAAGATGGAGATCTCTGGGAGAGTTGTCACTGATTGATATTATGTGGGGCTGGGAAGTCTCTGGTGGTCCAATGTCCTGAACTCATATCTCCCACCTCAGAGGCTCAAACCTGACACCAGGCTCGAACACCAAGACCCTGTCAGGCACACAGCTAAGAAGACAAGGGAGAAAAAAAAGAAAGAAAAACAATAATAATATATTTTAAAAAAATATTAAAATCGAAAAATAATAATAATAATAAAAAGAAGAGAACAACCAAACCAATAAACAAATCCACCAATGATAACAAGTGCTAAAAGTATACTAAGATAAACTTAAAAGTCAGAAACAAATCAGTCATAGACAGCAGACCCCAAGTCTACAGTTACTTCCAAAGTCCACTGCTTCAATTTTGGGATGATTTGTTGTCTATTCAGGTGTTCCACAGATGCAGGATGCATCAAGTTGATTTTGGGGATTTAATCTGCTGCTCCTGAGGCTGCACAGAGAGGTTGTCCTTTCTGTTCTTTGTTTGCACAGCTCCTGAGGTTCAGCTTTGGATTTAGCCCCACCTCTGTGTGTAGGTCGCCCTGATGTATTTACTCCAGGCCAGACAGGATGCAGTTAAAGCAGTGGCTGATTAGGGAGCTCTGGCTCACTCATGCCTGGGGGAGGGAGGGGTAAGGAATGCAGGGTGAGCCTGCGGTGGCAGAGGCCAGTGTGACGTTGCAACAACCTGGGGAGTGCCGTGTGTTCTCCCGGGGAACTTGTCCCTGGATCACGGGATCCTGGCAGTGGCGTGTTGCACAGGCTCCCGGAGCTTGTGGATAGTGACCTGTGCTTGCACACAGGATTCTTGGTGGCTGTAGCAGCAGCGTTAGTGTTTCATGCCTGTCTTTTGGGTCCGAGCTGTTAGTCAAGCTCATGCCCATCTCTGGATCTCCTTTAGGTGGGGCCCTGCCTTCTGTGGGCAAACAGGGAAGGAATCCCCTCTCCTCGTGCACCCTGAAACAATGGTCTCTTACATCTTACGCAGGTGCAGACTTTTTCCCAAACTCCCTCCTGAATAGCTGTGGCACACTAGCCCCCATCAGGCTGTGTTCACACAGCCAACCCCAGTTCTCTCCCTGGGATCTGACCTCTGAAGCTAGAGCCTCAGCTCCCAGTCCCCGCCCACCCCAGCGGGTGAGCAGACAAGCCTCTAAGGCTGGTGAGTGTTGGCCGGCACTGATCCCCTTTGTGGAAATCTCTGTGCTTTGCCCCCTGCACCCCTATTGCTGCACTCTCCTCCATGGTTCCAAAGCTTCGCACCCCCTCCCACACTATCCAACCTCTGTCTTTGCCAGTGAAGGGGCTTCCTAGCCTGTGGAAACTTTTCTTCCTTCACAGTTCCCTCCCAGAGGTGCAGGTCCTGTCCTTATTCTTTTGTCTCTGTTTTTTCTTTTTTTTCTTTGGCCCTACCCAGGTATGTGGGGAATTTCTTGCCTTTTGGGAAGTCTAAGGTCGTCTGCCAGTGTTCAGTAGGTGTTCTGTAGGAGTTGTTACACATGTAGATGTATTCTTGATGTATTTGTGAGGAGGAAGGTGATCTCCACGTCTTACTCCTCTGCCACCTTGGAGGTCCTCCCTGACGAATTGCAATATTTTTGAAGTTACAAATTGGACAAAAATTATAGCATGCACAAATTAGTTAATTAATATGATGTCAAAAGACAATGATAGCCTGAGGAAAAATTTGCAACATGTGAAAGACAAAGGATTAATATCACCCATGAAGAATTTTTATAAATGTTTAAGAGACACAAACCATGAATAGCAAATTAAGCAAATGATTTTTATCACAATCAATGAAAGGCAAAAACCTCAAATGTGGGCTTCCCTGGTGGCACAGTGGTTGAGAGTCCGCCTGTCAATGCAGGGGACACGGGTTCGTGCCCTAGTCCGGGAAGATCCCACATGCCGCGGAGCAGCTGGACCCGTGAGCCATGGCCGCTGAGTCTTCACGTCCAGAGCCTGGGCTCCACAATGGGAGAGGCCACAACAGTGAGAGGCCCGTGTACCACAAAAACAAAAACAAAAACAACAACAAAAAAATCCTCAAACGTATGAAAACCTAAAATTTCAAAAGTAATCAAAGAATTAAGAGGAAAATAAGATACCGTTTTCAGCTCATCATCTACCTTTTAAAAAATTTCTAGTATGTTTCCCTCAGCATCCTCAGTGCCAGAGTGCTATCCTTTTCAACACAAAGGTACCAGTACTTAATGATTTATGATGATAAATGCTTGCTGGCAAGAACAGAAATATCCTTGATTCTCATCAGTGTAGTAGAGATTGAGTAAATTACGAAGTATCTTCCTTATGTGATACCATATAGCTTAAATAACAACAACAAGCTCTCAGCATATAGAGTGGAGGCAGGTTCATCATTTATAGTAACAAGTAAACAAAAACGAACATACAGAAATATGTGCAAAATAGAATCCTCTCTTTGTAAAACATAACACAAAACAAACAAATGAAAAAACTTACAGGTGTATGTATGTATGTGTGTATGTATGTGTGTAAGTATGTGCGTTTGCATCCTAGGGTCATTCAGGGTCTCATATGTTCTAGGCAGTATTGGAATACCTCAGTAAAACCAAAGAGTAAGAAAGCACTGAGTGTGAAAAACTTACATTTTAATAGGGAAAGATAGACAATAACAATAAAAATAATGGTGGTAAAGTACATTAGAAACTGTTATGTGCTGTGGAAAGGACACAGAGTAGCATGAAGTGGTGGTAGGGTTTCAGGGTGAGTTGCTATCTTGAATGCAGTGGTGAGGATTCAAATCACAGTTCCTTACTGGGATGGGGCCCTGGCAAATTTTAAGACATGAGAACTAAGCAATGAAACCCGGATCAATAAAGATACAAAAGCCTGTCATAGGCACAGGTTACTTAAGATTAAGATGGTGGATCCTTCCTTAGAAATGAAGAAATGAATATACATTTCAAGAAACTTCTTGTTTGAAAGCCCTTAAGATAGCTGAAGACTGTCAGAAACAATAAGAAAAAAAATTAGCAACAGTAACTAGAATCTGTAAGTTTTATTTTAAAAATATGGATGAAAGGAAAAAATTAGAATTATTAAAATATTACAAATAATAATGTTATAAATCAGTAAGAGGAAAGATAGAGTTTTATCCCAAATATTTTGATAGAAATGTAGTATAACTTTAGATAATGGCTATCATCTATTTCTATTTAAATGAAAGGGCACACTAAAACTGTTAAAAGTAAATAGATTACAAATCAGTGGAACACAATGAAACAGACACATTAAAAAGTCAGTGGGGAATAATATTTTAAAAATAGATTAAAATATTCAGTTTTAAGTAAAGAAAAATCCAGTTCAAAGTAACTTAGCCCTTAAGAAAATATATTATCTCACTCAACATCAAAGTTCAGTTTGGTCAGACTTCAGGCAGGGATTGATCAGAGCTCTTGTGTGCTTCCCCAGTTTCTTTCTCAGTATTTCTCTTCTTACCAGGTTGAATTTGGTCTCAGCTTCACTTCTCTCAAGGTAGTAAAATAGCTGAAGCTGTTGCATAATTTACAATTATAAACACTAAACACTGTCCAGAAGAAGGCAGAGTTTCATTTCCACAACTTGGCTTCAGTCTGATTGGAGAAAGTGAGATAGAGTGTAGAACCCTGAATCATTTATGCCAAGATGATAACATTTTATGGGTTGTCTTGTGCCACTCAAGTTCCATCCCTGGAGCTGAGAGAAGAATCAATCAATCAAACACACAAATCTCAGGATTCCTACATAGTGGGAGATTAGTAGAATGGATGGCAGGAAGTCAACCAACCATGCCCAATAAAATCACCATAAGAAGTAGTAAACAGCAAAAACAATGCTGTGGCAAGCACAAATTAAAGAGAAGAAAGACCAGAGAAACTCTTCCAGTGAACAGAAGGAATTAATTGAAAACAAAACAGCATTTGGTACATAGAAAAATAGACCACAAAGAGGTAATCTGCAAATAAATAAAACAGAATACACAAAACACAAATGATAATCAATAGCATAATAGCACAAGAAGAAAAAAAAACTTTCCACACTGGAAAGGAACTTAGATTGGAATGCAGAAACTATAATAAAATATAGTGTGGTGAAATTAGTAAATCTCAATGAGAAAGAAATGATCAAATATCTCAAGAAGACATTTTTCTCAAGTGAGTATTAAGCACTATACTATATGTATTTTCCATACGTGACCTTACTTAGTTTCAATCCTCACTGTTATAAAACTGTGAGAGAAGTCCTATCATCTCCCACTGAGGCTTGAGGAAATTGAAGCTGCAAAGGATTTAAACAACACAACTGCTCGAGTTACCAAGCTTCCATTTGAACACAGGCCCGCTCAAAACAAAATCGTCATGTCTTCAATTGTCCCATTTAAGAAAGCAAAATGAAAGGGCCACTTGCCAGAAGTTTGAATAAAAAGTAGAACTCTGTTATAACACTCTTGCTGTTGATATGAATTTGCAATGACCATGGAAACTAAATACTCATTATACAGATAAAGGAATAGGAACTCTGTCCTCTCCTCTCCCCACTGAGTGACTTTCCACTAACCTGAGCCAAAACTGGTTTTTCACTAACCCATGCTCAGCAAATGAGCAGTGTCCCAAAGTGAAAGAATCTCCCATCTGTGTTCCCAGTAATAGATGCACCTAACTGACAGGTAAATATTTATAAGCTTCTCTACAACTAATAAAAGGATATATTCAGTCCTATTAAAACAAGTTAAAACATGGCAGTGGAAAGATATTTTAGCAAAACTATTTCTGTTTCCAACTTCCAAACCACTAGCTTCCTGTAATTTGGGTTTGCCCTTGTTAATGTACAACATTCTTAGTGGTTGGAAAATCTTCAAAGAAAAACAAAGAAAGAAAAAATAAAAACAATTGTTTTCTTTTTTTTTTAATGCCAAAGAACATGAAAAATATAGAATAGTTTAAGAAAACAAATATGCTTTGGCATAAAAGGAGATAAGATATTGTATTCCTACTTTTTCCCAAACTAACCAGATATAACAACACATGGGCTTGGGAAAGAAAGTTTTAACATAGGAAACAAAACAGAGTTTGCTTGTTGTGGTGGGTTACCCAGTGCTAACACTGACATTGAATGAGCTTTATTTTCCTCTGAGTTACCAAATTGTGATTAAGTAAACATTCTTTGTACACATTCATTAAAACACAAACAAAAAATAAACAAAAGCAAATTTATTCAGCATCAATTATATGTGTTATGGTTTGAATTGTATCTCCCCTACTCCCACCAAGCCATATGTAGATGTCCTAATCCCTAGTACCTCACTAGGTGACTTGGAAGTAGTCTTAGCTGATATAATTAATTGAGTAAAGATGGAGTCATATTGGAGTAAGGTGGGCCCCTAATCCAATATAACTAGCATTCTGTAAAAAGGGTAAATTTGAAGACAGAATCCAAGCTGTCCAGAAATTTGGACACACAGGGAAAACATCATGTGAGTATGAAGGCAGAGATCAGAGTGATATAGCAGAAACCAAGGAATTCTGGAGGTTGCCAGCAAATCTCCAGAAGCTAGGAGAGAGACATGGAACAGATTCTCCCTCACAGCCCTCAGAAACAAACGACTCAATGGATATCTTGATTTGGACTTCTAGCCCCTAGAACTGTGAGACAATATATTTCTACTGTCTCAGTCACACAGTTTGTGATACCCTGTTTTGGCAGTCCTAGCAAATAAATACAGCATGTAATAAGCTATTCCTTGGGGGGGGGATACTTATACAAATATGATTAATATATGTAAACAACAGACCACAATACAAGTGTAAACAAGATATTTATTCCCTGGGTGGAAAAAAGAGAGGCAAAATACAGAGGAAGACATAAAAGCCAGCAACTGTGCGTTCTGGGCACAAAGTATATACTCAGGAGCACAGGCATGCCCAGTCTTTTTTAAGATTAAGCTATTTTGGTTTTAGGCGCAATAGCCTCAGTGTACAGGGTGAAAGAGCTTTTCAGGGGCACATAGGAATACTTGAAATGGTAAAAAAACAAACCAAACCAAACCATCCTCAATCTATACAATTATCATCATAAAATAGAGATTTTAAAATGTTAATGAAATATCTACACACGTAGCATGTAAACTTGATAATTAAGAAGGTAATAGTCAAAAGAAGTTTATAATATTTGAAAAATATGTGAAGGTTAGAATATGTTTGATTTGGCATGGACTTTCAAGATTGTATGTTAATTTTCAAGAAATAAAAACCAAGCATAAATTAAACAGAACTCACTCATAGTTCAAATAACAATTTCAAAAGAAAAAAATTGTATACAATTCTGTCAATATTTTCAAGCATACACTGATATTCATTTTGAGATGTGGATATGTTTTAATATGTGTATATATATATATATATATATATGATATTACAGAGGATCTCTGAGTGCTACAATGCCTAGGGTATTGTGGCTCTTAAAATGTGCCATATCAGGGGTCTGATGGAATATTCGGCAGTGAAGCCATGATTAGTTATCTTATAGGTTTGTGAAAAACTAATTTAAAACACTAAAAAATGCTAACATTGAAAAAGCAAATAAGTTATTAACAAACCAGAAGTGGTTCGCTTTAGCCCTTAAGAAAATAATTTTAATATTTTCAATTGAAAAAAAGTTTGAAAACATGAGACATTTGTATAAACTTTAAGTGAAAAACACGAAAATTTTCATAGGATTTTTTTTTAAATTCAAAAATGAAGCTCCTCAATAGTCTTACAGATTTTGAATCAATGTGACATGTGACTAAGATAGGAAATCCAGATTTGTTTCCTACAGTGATTTTTCAATGAAAAAAATGTAGACTTTCCAAAATTAACAGAAAAGCCAGGAGATATCCCAAACTATTTCAACTGAGTGAACTTCATGTTCCTTGAATGTTTCTTATTACTAATATTTTCATCAAATAAAATATTTTGATTTGAAAAAAGTTGCTTTTATCTTCTTTCCTAAAGTGTTTAATTTAAATAGTGCCAATTATGAGTATTTTGACTTAAAAAATTGTCATTGATGTTTGGATTGGTTCTCAATTCCCATTTCATCTTCCTTCTACTTGAAGAGGCCGGAAAAATTAAATCACCTTTCCAAGACTTCTTTGAAGCTTGGGTACTGAAAGTGAGTTAGGGTCATTCAAACAAAGGCACACAAGCACCATCAGAAGGCAGATATGAGTCATAGACAATCTCTCTGCAATTTCGTAACATTGCTGCTGCTCGGAACTGTTCAGGAGATAACAGGATTCATTCTTCAGAAACCCTGGGTGTCAAGAAAAAGAGGCTATTGTTGTGGCTCCCTTACTTTTAGAATGAAGCTTTGAAAATCTATTTTTTTAGCTTCCTGATGTTCAAACTAGTTTGACTTCAATGGTGACCACAAGAAAATAACTCTCCTTTCAGATTCATTTTAGAATTTGTTTCTTCGACACTTTCAGTTACTATTCACCTGCATTACATCGAATACCTACATTATGCCCTGTTTTCCTTAAAATATCTAACGTGGTTTATATTTTCCAAACGGAACTCTTACTAATACATAAGTTTAAATCAAACTACAATATGTATGTTAAAACGTTCAGAAATATAGTGTCCATACTTTATGGAACAACCTTCTGAGTGTATTTAAAAGGTACTATGAGCTGAAAGTGTTTGTGGACCACTGTGTCTGTGATGTGTGAATCATGGATAAAGCTTTAAAGATGATGATGAATCAAAAACAGTGATGTCAAGGGAGAGATAAAAACTTTATTTTCTAGAGTTTTTTTTTCAGAGTTTTAAAAAATCTTCTTTTGTATCAACTCAATTCATTTTCCAGAGAAAATTATCAAGACTTTGCTTAGAAAGTAATGGGATTTCAGTCTCTGTGTGGGAGAGAGTAAAGTAGAGTGGGAAAAAGAGGAAGAATGGTATACTACTACTATATTTTTCTTTTAAGGGAAAAAAAAAATTAAGAAGGACCTCTTGTGACAACAGTCCCAATTCAATTTCAGGTTTCATTAAATATACATGACCCTCTCGCCACATAGCGAACTCAGTACAATATAAGTGATCCAAAACAATAATTCTTAGATGTCAGTAACATGCAATAAACCAGAAAATACTAATGCTGATAGTTGAACATAATGATTACAAGTCCCTTATTTAAGAACAGAAGCACAGATACTCTAATATTCTTGGTCAAGGCCAGAGATCTATTTAGATTTGAAAACTGGACTAGAATCTTGATTTAATTCCATTTATTCTATTAGTCACGTTGTCTCCTCTGGTCAGTGGGCTCTGTTTAATTCATTAGAAAGATCCATTCATGAATGAGACTAGGTAATTAGGTACTTAGTATACTGTTTGGAGGCATAGTTACCTTTCCAGCATTTGGAGAACAATGAGTAAATATGAGTTTAGGGAAAAGGAACTACCACACAGATAATTTGGAAAAAGAAAAAAAAAAAAAAAACTATGGCTACCCTTGTCCTACTCAAGCCCTTCTCTGACTATGCTTGACTCACCTTCAAGTTACAGGAGTGATCTTCATGTTCCCCAATGAGTATATTCTTGAGTCACTCTTACCTGGAGCTGAGCACTTAAACTTCCCCTTGGACTAAAGAAAATAATTTTATTGCTGCCTTTCTTTCTTACCAAGTCTAAAGAACACTTCTCTAGTGCTCATTTCCTGCCCCGCATCTGGCTGTTTTCTAAGCTGACTGGGCTTGAGAAAATTCCAACTCTTTTCATGGAAAACAGCACTCTCTACTTACAGAAGTTGGCCTTGTCTTAGGACTTTATGAATATAATCAATCAGAACACATGAATTCTACATATCACTACATTTGTCTATATCTGAGTTATTCCATATAAAAATAACTCTATAAATGCATCTTTAATTGGAGATTCTACAGTAGACGTCAGCAATCCTAGTCCAGTTGTCTTTATGCTTCAGCTAGTGTGGGATCCATATATATCACAACACCCTTGCTTTCAATATCTTGAGGAAACGCTAGAACAAGACTGCACACACAATACACTTGCCAAGAAACAATAAATATAATTAAGATAAGTACAGTCTAAATTCATATTTATAAAGAAACATTTTAAAGTGGGATCTTAATCTTCAGACATAATGAATGAAGAGTCTTTTTATATTACTTGGTAGCACAGTTTAGTTTCTTGGAGCCAGGATGTCTGGAGAATCAACATCTCAGAATGGGAACTTCTCTTAAACATTGCATCATTAAAAGCCCATTAAACTGATTATCTGCAAACAATAAAATTCCCTGCTTTGAATGTAAATTCAAGTCTCAAACTCAAAAATCATAAACCCAGTTTATAGCTTTCAAGTGTCTAGTTTTTTGTTTTATAATCATGAAAGTTATCAAAAAACAAACCAAAACGAAAAAAAAATTATGGTGTCCAGGATCAGCTGTTGCATACTGAAACCTTAAACTTTTTGAGATGGCAAGGTATTGCAAAAGAACAACAAGGCCAAAGGGAAAGTATCAATCACAAGACTGAGACAGCAAAAATAAAATGCATTGACTTGGTAATGGTTAAGCCCTCCCAGGATTTCAGTCACTGTTCAGTTTTCATATAGACCCTGTGATCTGCATATTCAGGAAATTCCCATTGTTCTTTTCTTATTTAGTGTATGTTTTTATGTCCTGTATTAGTCTGAGAGGGCTGCCATAGCACAATATCATGGACTAAGTGACAAACCACAGAGGTTGATTTTCTCACTGTTCTAGATACTGAAGGTGTGAGAAGAGTTAATTCTTTCTGAAGACTCTTATTGACTTGCAGACACCATCTTATCTGTCTTCACATCTTTCCTTTGTGCCTATGTGTCTAATGTGTCTACATCTTATTTATTTATTTATTTTTTTTGCAGTACGCAGGCCTCTCACTGTTGTGGCCTCTCCCGTTGCGGAGCCCAGGCTCCGGACGCGCAGGCTCAGCGACCATGGCTCACGGGCCCAGCCGCTCCGCGGCATGTGGGATCTTCCCGGACCAGGTAACGAACCCATGTCCCCTGCATTGACAGGCAGACTCTCAACCACTGTGCCACCAGGGAAGCCCCCATCTTCTTTATAGAGACATTAATCATAGTGGATTGGGGACCACACTAATTACATTACTTTAATTTAATTAGCTCTTTAAATACTATCTTAAATGCAGTCATATTTGAGGTACTGAGAGTTACTATGGGAGAAACATTTCAACCAGTAACATGTTCCCTATTCCAGTTTGCCCTTTATCCTTCTAATTTCCCTGGAAATGTCTGTCCTCTCTTAGTCAAATCAATACAGATATTAAAATTAGTATTGTGATGTAACTTCTCCCAGTTTATGCAATATAAATGTTTAAAACTTCATACATTATTCTATAATCCTTTTTGGGTCTTGTGGTCTTTTCTTTCAAAAATGAATTATAAGAATACCAAATGTCAGGAAATATTGCTCAGCAAATAGGAGTATAATGGATATTTATTATCTACTGTATGAAATCAAAACATTGAACATTTTTATTACCCCTTATTTTGAACACCTAGGATGTACATGATATTTTCTGCTATTATAAATAACATAATAAATACACTTATACAGAAATATTTATGGATACATTTAATTATCCTATAAATAAATTCCTGGAGAGGCAAATCACCGTTCCTATGTGTGTAAACATTTCTAAGGCTTTTAAGATATTCTTTCAAACTGCTTTTCAGAAAGAAGTTACCATCACAGATCATACCACAGTAGATCACCAGTAAAAAAATAACTCACATCAATTTTTTCAAAAGGATATACAAAAGTGATTGTTTATTATTTTTCAAATTGCACTTCTTCATTAAGTTGACAATACTTTGGCTTTTTAGCTAGTTTTTCATTTAGTTATGCATATATTTTGCCAATTTTTCTATTGATGTATTTGTACTTATCTAATTGATATCTACCCAGTTATCATAAAGGTCAATTTGATTATAGTGACTTGTACACACTTCTACTTCACTAATAGATATTTTCTTACTTGAGTTATACCTATTTTATCTTACAGGAAACCTCATCTTAGAATATTTGAAGCATTTTCTATAATAGAGAAGAATTGCCTAAATTTCGAGTCCATGTACCTACTTTGTGTATTTGTGTGCATAAGAAAAACAGAAAATTCAGAATAGTTCAGTTAAGTCTTTGTGTTTCTAATTTGCTTTATTTAGTTTAGTAGAAAATAAATGCAATTTGATCACTTTAATTTTCCTCTCCTTGCTTTATATCAGGAAACTCTACATCTCTTTTAAGAATGTAGTAGGAGGGGGTTCCCTGGTGGCTCAGTGGTTGAGAGTCCGCCTGCCGATGCAGGGGACACGGGTTCGTGCCCTGGTCCGCGAGGATCCCACATGCCGCGGAGCGGCTGGGCCCATGAGCCATGGCTGCTGAGCCTGCGTGTCCGGAGCCTGTGCTCCGCAACGGAGAGGCCACAGCAGTGAGAGGCCCGCGTACCACAAAAAATAAAAATAAAATAATAAAATAAAGAATGGTGTAGGAATGGATGGAGTTGCTTTATTGTCATTCCCTTAATTGATGGTAGGTTCTCTACACCACTGACACAGGAAAGCTCCTTTATGGGATAAACACAGCTGCATACTATCAGGGAAAGGGAAACTCCATATAAAAATTAGATAAAATGACTAACAATATATATCTTGAAGGCGAGAAAAAAGTTGTGTTTTGTGTGTTGGAAGCTGCAAAAATTTTGTAAAATTTTGTGCTGGTGGAGACAGTAGTTATGGAAGGATGTGATAGTCTTTAATATTGGAACGGTTGTTATTTATAACAGAAGAATGGTGAAGCGTATGCTAAATGACTGCATAACTGCTGATACTGGTACTGCAACCATCAGTAAAAATTAAGGTAGGAATTTGTTCTATATAAGATGATCCTTCTAAAATTATAGCTTTTAAAAGAATAGAGTATAAAGACTTCCTGTGATGTAATGAGACACCTGTCACTGGAAAATTCAAATTGTAGCTCTATTATAATCTGTCAAGAAATATTTCAGGACATAGTCCATAACATTGGCTAAATCAGGATAAACAGCTATGAAGACCTCCTACAGTTTATTGATTTTCATCATTCTTAGATAATTTGGCTATGTTTTACTATAGTTCCATTAAAAATAACAGGAATTTATTTATTGTCACATATTAAAATACAGAAAATGTGTCAAAATAAAATTTATAATGTGATTAGATGCACACTCTTTTTTGAAATTACTGAAATCTTGGTAACATGTTTTCATTAATTTTGAGGGTATTGATTTAATTGAAGGTAAGGTAGTTATTATAAGTTCAAAGGAAGTACATAAAACTGGCTTTTGCAAAATAAATGTTTGAAGAGTGCTTTTAATGGTGATATTTTATTACAAATTATATATATAAATAATTAGGTGGACTAAAGGGGATAATATTGAATCTTTGTGTGGCTTCAAGAAAATATAATTGTTAAAATATAATGTGTCATAAACATCAAATTATTTATTTTGTTCTCTCTTCAAACCCATGTCCCCCTAAGCCTTCCACATGCAAATCTGAGCCATGAGTCCTAAATATTCCATGATAGCAGGGGGCAAGTAATGAATGCCTTCAACAAACAAACAGCTGAAAAACAATCAGCTTGAAAATTCAGGTTTGGTAGATAGAAAGCTTTTTCTGAATACTGGAAACCAAGCCTAGAAGTTACAAATCATGTGCTTATAGCTGTATTCCTTAGTGCAAGGAAGATGCTGCTTCTATAATGGCATTAAAAATAATTTTTCAAAATGAGCTTCGTAATGGTTGATTCATATTGGCTCCTATTAATGACATTGTAAAAAAAATCTGAAAAATTATTTCAATTTTCAGATTAATATGAGATACCTTTTTTTAACATTGCTCTTATAATCTAGTAAAGATCCATCCATTTAAGTGAATGTTTAAAGCAACCATTTAATTTTGATATGTTTATTATAGTACTATTATTTAAAATTCCATATTTAAAAGTAGATGCTTCTTTCTTGTTGTGGTACCACGAGGTGACAATATGGTAAAGATACAAGGTCCAAATCTTCACTCAAGCATAGGAGAGCATATTACTCAATCATTTTCTTAATATAGGTTACAAAGCTTTTCTAAGCCAACTACCTCCAAACTTTATCCAAGTATCCTTTTTAACTAAAATTCCGTGGCAACACTATAAACATAGAAATTTGTAGCTAAAATAACTTAGGTATAATCTAAGCCATCTAGATGGAGTAGAATTCTTGGAAAAAGTAAAACCTTATACCAATATAAGTACATGAGAAAGAAGGTAAATTTTGTACAATCCCAAGAAGTGAGTTTCATTAGAGCTATCAGGGTGGGACACAAATAGCAAGATCCTAGGTAAGAAATGAGTTTACTCTTGAATGAAATAATAGGAATGGAACGATAATTTAGTGTGGTGGAAATGTAAGTTGAATTTTCTTTTCCTCCATCTCCTGCTTCTCCTCCTCTTCTTCCTTTTTTTTTTGGTTTTTGATAAGAACTACCAGACAATGTTTTAGAGTTTGCTTAATATTAGTATTACTTACTGTTTAAATATTTTATGTACTTTGCCTTGCACTTTTTTTGGAGGAAGACTTTTGATAAAAAATTCAATTGAGTTAATAGATATAGAACTATTCAGACTTTCTATTTTTTCTTCTATCAGTTTCAGTGTGTTTTATTTCTCAAATAATTTGTCCATATCATCAAAGTCTTCAGTTTTGTTGCAATAAAGCTGTTCATAAATATGCTGCTATTATACATGTATTGTCATTAGAATGTGTAATGATATATCTTATATCATTCCTGATATTAGTAATTTTCTATTTTCTGACATAGTTTTTCCTTGGCATGTCTTGCTAATAGATTATCAATTAACTTATCTTTAAAAAAACAAAGCAGAAAACAAAACTTTGTCTTTTTTAACTTACACAATTATTTGTCTATTTTATACTGTTAGAAAATAAATCTATTATTAATATCTGCTATCTTTATTATTTTTGTTTTACTTAATTTGTGTATAAATTGCTCATCTTTTTCTAGCTGTATAAGATGGAAAATCATATCAGTCATTTAAAACCTTCCTTCTTTTCTTAAAAGATTTAGAGTTATAAATTTCCTCTAAGTACAATTTTACCTGCATTCCACAAATTTTGATAAATTCAGTTGTATTTATAATTAACTTCAAAACATTGTATACTTTTCTTGTGACTTCTTTTTTATTGGGTTCATTATTTAGAAGTGTATTGTTTAACTTCCAAAAATTTTGGACTCTTCTGGCTAAAATTGTAATTGACATCTAATTTAATTTCATGGTTGTCAAAAAATACTCCAAGTTTTTAGTCTTTTTCCATAAGTATGAAAACAAGTATCTTTCACTTACCACAAGCTACTTAGTACTTCACCACTTAATGTGAAATGTGAGAACCTTGAAATAATATTTTATATACATCTCCATTCTACATATTAATGATCATATATTTTATATCTACTTATACTCTCACAATTCAATGTTATAATCTAACATTCAACCATCAATTTTATCTTAAAGAAATTTAAAAAATATATATAGTCCTTTCATTTTACCTACAACTCTCATTTCTGATGGTCTTTATTCCTTTGTATAGTTCCTATAGTGTTTCCATCTGGTGTCATTTTACTTTAGTCTAAAGAGTTCCTTTTAGCGTTTCTTATAGTACAAGACTTGAGAAATTGAAAACCTTCTCAGTTTTAGTTACCTAAAAATATATTTATTTGGCTATTGTAAGTTATTTTGACTGGACATAGACATTTGAATTGAAAACTGTGTTTCTATTTTCATTAAAGATAATTTAAATTTTGTCTCCTTACCTTCATTCTTTCTATGTGAAGTCAGCCATTATTTATATCTTTGTTTCTTTGTAAATACAGTATCTTTTTCCCTCTGGCTATTCAATATGTATATACATACATATTCTTTGGTTTCTATTAGTTTGACTATGATGCATCTAAGTACAGTTTTCATTGTTTTTTCCTGCTTGGAGTTTGCTAAGCTACTTGTGTCTGTAGGTTGGTGTTTTTCTCCAAACTTGGGGTGTTTTTGGCCATTAAATTTTCAAATATTTTCTTCTTTCTTTCTGAGAACTTGTATGTCAGACATTTTGATATTGTTTGACAAGTTCCTGAGGCTGTATTTAAAATTTTTTTGTTTGTTTTTAAAATTGAGTAATTTTTGTTGATCGTTAAAATCACCAACCCTTTACTCTGCTCTCTCCAATCTGTTGTAAAGCTCATATATATATATATAAAGAGATTTTACTTTTTAAAGCAGTTTTAGATTTTAGATTTAGTTCCTCCTTCTTTAAGGTTGAGTACCTACATAAATTATTTAGAATTCTTCTGCATGGGAGATTTGTCACTTTTCTCCCATGTATTAATGTATTTAATCATGTATTTGTATATCACTGTGGACTTATGGAAATGTATATCATACTTTAGATGATAAGCTTATCTACTTTATTCTCTTGCCCAGATCGGTCCAACTTTAGACTTCTGATGCTCTTTCAGTTGATTACCCAATGTGTTTATGTTTTCATCATGTGTATTGCCCTTTTCAGTTCCTTGAAGTTTGAATCTCCCTTGAGATTCCTTCTTGGTTAAATAATTTTGACCGTTATTTCCTTTATGTCTTGATATACTTATATAACAGTTGCTTTAAATTGCCTATCATCTAATCCTAACACCTGCGTCTTTTCAGGGTTCTTTTATATTGACTGATTTCTGTCTGGACTGTCACTTTTCTCATTCTTTGTATATCCAGATTACTTTTTATTGTATAAAAGATATCGCCAAACAGTGTTTTGTGGAGACTCTGGATCCTGTTATTTACCTCTGAAAAGTGTTAATTTTTATTGTAGTTTGTCATTTAAGTTACTGACTGGTCAGTAAGAGACTAGTCACCTTTTTTCTGGAGGGTTGTTTTTATATTTTGTTAGGGTATATCTGTTTCAGATTTATCCCAAATCTCTTAATTTTGGCACATAATATTCTCCTACCTTGTGGAACTTTAATGAAAAGGGTGACATTTTACCAAGATCCTCTAACTTGGCAGGACTCAAACTTGAAACTTTCTCTTCAGTGGGCAACAACAACAAAAAACATTTGTACTGCTTTGTCACTTTTGGTTATTGCTAATTAGTTCAATTATTCCTGGATTCCCTTCTACATATAGTCTAGGGTCAGTCAAGTAGCTGAGAAGAGGTTATACATAGATTTTCAGGCTCCCCTCTTCTGTGGCTAACCTCCTTTTTAGGATTTCTTCCCTCAATTTGAAGTCGTTCTAGCCCCAAATCTGTCCCCTGATACCTCAATCAAAAATAACAGTGTCAGGCTTCCCTGGTGATGCAGTGGTTGAGAGTCTGCCTGCCGATGCAGGGGACACGGGTTCGTGCCCTGGTCCGGGATGATCCCACATGCCGCGGAGCAGCTGGGCCCCTGAGCTATGGCCGCTGAGCCTATGCGTCCGAAGCCTGTGTTCCACAGCGGGATAGGCCACAACAGTGAGAGGCCCGCATACCAAAAAAAAAAAATACATAAATAAATAATAAAAAAAATAACAGTGGCTGATGCTGTGTGGACTTTGGGGTGTCCTCAGCTGGGAAGGATGTATAAATGAGGATTTCACCATTGCACTCTCTTTTTCAAGGGCCAAACACCATCCATTCTTTACCCACTTTTGTTTAGTTTTCATGGCCTTCAAATATCTTTCTGTTGTATTTGTCTAAAGTTTTTAAATTATCTGCCTAAGGAGTAGTGACACAAGTTACTCTGTAATTTCTGCAGTCAGAACTCCCACTTGCTTACTTTTGCAATGATATTCAGAAATATCTTCTGGAAAATCTGGGACACATGGTGAAAGTATGGACAATTAACCTTGGTCATAGATGTTTTTAGTAACAAATGCAAAAAGTTTTTGCAGGAGAATAACATGTTGTGGATAAAAACTTCTAATGTATGTTTCATGAGAGGGTGGAAGAGAGGTTGCTAGCACAGTTTTAGCAGCGTTGGTACTAGCTTCACCATCTGCAGCAAAATGTGAAATGTTTTCCTGTTTTTATTAGAAGCTACTGACTTTGCTACTTTCAGTTGATGTAAGGACTTCAGTATGTAAAGTGCTATTGGTTCAGAAAGGAAGAAGTTGGTATGCTGCAGGAAACCTGATTTTGGATCAGATACATAAAGTTTGAATCAAAAATTTGTTCATTGCTACCTCTACAGCCCCAGAAAACTTTTAAGTCTCTTTGAACCTTACATTTACCATCTATAAACAGGAAAAGTAATATCCATGGCAGTTTTGAAGAGAAGATTCAGTCCTAGAATATAATTGGCACTCTATAATTGCAAACGTTCCTATTGCCAAAAATATGTCATAAAATCATCTTCTGAACATACCTTAAGGAATGCAAAGAAATAAAACATTTTTTTAATTTTTAATTTATATGATTAATTCCAAAGAGGTTTGACAAGCAATGTACTGCTTGGGTTGCTAGTCTTGCTGATAGATGCTTCAGAAACTGGGTGGGCTTAATCCTATATCTGGTCCCAGCCAGCTGCTGAGGAAACAGGAAAAAAGTCCAACTGCCAAACTTGGAGGTTATCAAGTGAAGGTTTGATGTCTACTACTTGGTGGGGAGGAAGGAATTGGATAAAGAAAAGCCTGAGTGGATAATGGATGTTGAAAATTATTCAAAATGTAAACATGTAGCATAGTGACACATTTTTGTTGGAAATCCTAATTAAGGGTTCTCTTAAACAATGGAATTTTCAACTAAAGAGGAAAATTAGTGAAAATGCTTTCAAAATTAGATTTCAAATGGCATTATTTACATATCAAAATTAGTGAGAATGTATCCTAAGGTAACCAAATTATCTCTCTTTGCTAAAAATCTAGTAAATAAGCAAAAAAAAAAATTCTGGATATGAAAATCATCTAAGATGTGATATAGCTGTGGAAGACAAAATAAAGCTAAAGCATTATAAAACTTAAGGATAAAACAACAATTCAAAATTACATAGAATTATTTGGTAAATTTATTAGAAACAACATGTTGACATATTAACACCCCACACAAATTCATTGCTCATGTATTACATATTCACTGGTTCAAATAGAGTAAACAATGAGGCTTGGGTACCTTATATTATTTTTTGTTGTTGATGTTTCAATCACAGCAGTCACTGGAATATACCAAAGATAAGGATTCTGTGTTATCTTAATAGGAATTTGTTCTTAGTTTGAAATATCCGGAAGTCAGGAAAAGCCTGCTACTCTCAGTTAAAGTATTTTCCCAATCATTGGTTGAATATATCTAATTGAAAGGAAGAGAAAAACAGTAAAATCAATAGCCCAATAAATTATAAGTAGATGAAGGTGAGGTACATCCCTATCTAGGTCACTGTAGAATATTCAATCTTTATCAGACTGCTGGAAATATAGAAGGATATTCAAGGAACATTTGCTAAATGAACAAAAAACTGGTACGAATATGTATGTATGGTTTCTCTGTGGCAGGATCATAAGAGCTACATTGATAAAAAATTCTTACCTACTTCCCTGTATTGTATTTCTACTCTTTCACTATGTTAGCAACAAACTATGGCTATTGCCCTAAAAGCAAATTGCCAGATATGAAATCCTAAATTGAAAACACACCAATGTGAGGATGAGCTATCCAGATCTGCATGGTGGTATGAACAAACACAACTGTGTATTCCCTCCTTCCCAAAGGAGATAGAACAGCATTGGGTAGATGTGAGAGTTAAGAGTGAAAATAAATAAGAACCCCTTTTTATACTCCAACCCTGGAATAAACCCCACAGCATCAAAGGGAGGCAAATATATGAACTTATCCTGTTGTATAAAGGTTATTGGATAATGAGTGAATCTATTTCACTATGGCTCACATCCATTTTGGGACAGTTCAGTTCAACAGCTTAATAGATGTTTCCTACCCAAAAAACTGTATGATTTGTGTACAATTCTTCCTTTCTTCCCCATCTGGCCACTTGGGGTGGAGAATCCTCTCCACCTAATTTATGTTGGTGAATTGAGAGAGATACAAGGAGGACACAAAGTTAGTGGAGGGGTAGAGAGGATCTCCGAGGCAAGTTGAAAAGGCTTGCATCCAAAGAATCAGGAAGGGAACCACTGTAGGAATCAGAAGAGAGAATCATTAGAGCAGGATATGCATCTCCCACTCTTAATTCTAAAGTGGAGAACATTTCTACACTCTCCAGGGGAGAAAAGCATGGGACAAATAAATATAGGCTCTTCTCGCCTCTTTTCCTCTTTCCCAAGGAGAAAGTGTACCCAAACAGAGTCTGGCAGTGAGCTTGGAAATTAGAAATTGTCTGTGAGCATGAATGACCCTATTCTGGGTTCCTTCTGTTTTAGCAATGACTGTCTAGTATCTTCTTCCGCATTACAAAAAGATTATAATTGCTGGCTCTGAATTTTTTGGTAGTTTCATACTATGCATGGAATTGGGTGTTTGGAAGTCCAATTTTGCTAGAGAGTCATGATTTCTCCAATAAGTCTGAGCTGTAAGAAAAGATGATATTTCAATCTACCATCTGTTTGACTCTTGTTTTTACTCCCAAATAGGATTTGAATTTGAAAGTGGGCTGGACAGAGAAGAGATTGATTAAATATAACCCTTTTATTGTAGTATCTGTCTAATTTTTCACCTCTCATTTGCCATACTTCACTGGAGGTAGAGTATACTTCACCATCCCATTTAAATTGGATTTGGCCATATGATTGCCTTAGTGAGTGAGATATGAAAGTAGTGATAGTGGGCTGTTATGTGTTTCCTATTCTTCTCCTGGATTTCTACTAAACACCATTAGAAGAGCAGAACCCAATTAGCTGCTGAGCCTGCTCCCCTTGGAGCAGACTTGAACTCATCATACTGTTGTGCTGGGCTGCCCCATTGACCCTGCACATTCATGAGAAAATAAATGTTTTGTTATTTTAAGTCAATAAGAACATAAGGTTGTTTACGATGCAATTAAAACAAAGAGCCCAGAACCTCAGAGGCAATGCCAAGGAATTGCCAGGGAATCAAATGTGTACTAACAAGTTAGTTCCAGTTGCTGTTCCTGCCAAAAAGCAAAGGAGAAGAAGAAGCAGACATCTCTCTTCCCAGCACAAAATGGTGAACAATCACCTGAAAAAATGTCCATTTTTTGTGGGCTAGAGATTTGAATCTAAGAGCCAGGACAGGACTGGGAAGAGGAGAAAGACAGATTGATGTGGAATACATTTTTTACAGGCTGATGTGTTATATCTTTTTTTTTTTTACATCTTTATTGGAGAAAATTGCTTTACAATGGTGTGTTAGTTTCTGCTGTATAACAAAGTGAATCAGCTATACGTATACATATATCTTTATATCTCCTCCTTCTTGCATCTCCCTCTAACCCTCCCTATCCCACCCCTCTCTCTGGACACAAAGCGCTGAGCTGACTTCCCTGTGCTATTCTGCTGCTTCCCACTAGCTATCTATTTTACATTTAGTAGTGTACATATGTCCATGCCACTCTCTCACTTCATCCTATCTTATCCCTCTCCCTCCCCATGTCCTCAAGTCCATTCTCTACATCTGTGTCTTTATTCCTGTCCTGCCCCTAGGTTCTTCAGAACCATATATTTTTTTATTTTAGATTCCATATATATGTGTTAGTAGTGTTTGTTTTTCTCTTTCTGACTTACTTCACTCTGTATGACAGTTTCTAGGTCCATCCACCTCACTACAAAGACTTAATTTTGTTTCTTTTCATGGCTGAGTAATATTCCACTGTATATATATGCCATCTTCTTTATCCAGTCATCTGTCGATGGACACTTAGGTTGATTCCATGTCCTGGGTATTGTAAATAGAGCTGCAATGAAAATTGTGGTACATGGCTCATTTTTTATTACAGTTTTCTCAGGGTATATGCCCAGTAGTGGGATTGCTGGGTCGTATGGTAGTTCTACTTTTAGTTTTTAAGGGAACCTCCATACTGTTCTCCATAGTGGCTGTATCAATTTATATTCCCACCAAGAGTGCAAGATGGTTCCCTTTTCTCCACACCCTCTCCAGCATTTATTGTTTGTAGATTTTTTGATGATGGCCATTCTGACCGGTGTGAGG
Organism: Monodon monoceros; assembly: GCF_005190385.1. Lineage (NCBI taxonomy): Eukaryota > Metazoa > Chordata > Mammalia > Artiodactyla > Monodontidae > Monodon > Monodon monoceros. Next base: position 17,009,358 of record NW_021703767.1, read on the forward strand.
AGATACCTCACTGTAGTTTTTTTTTTTTTTTTTTTTTTTTTTTGCGGTACACGGACCTCTCACTGCTGTGGCCTCCCCCACTGCGGAGCACAGGCTCTGGATGCGCAGGCTCAGCGGCCATGGCTCACGGGCCCAGCTGCTCCGCAGCACGTGGGATCCTCCTGGACTGGGGCACGATGTATCGGCAGGTGGACTCTCAACCACTGTGCCAGCAGGGAAGCCCCTCACTGTAGTTTTTATTTGCATTTCTCTAATGATTAGTGATGTTGAGCATCCTTTCACGTGTTTGTTGGCAATCTGTACATCTTCTTTGGAGAAATGTCTATTTAGGTCTTCTGCCCATTTTTAGATTGGGCTGTTTGTCTTTTTGATATGGAGCTGCATGAGCTGCTTACATATTTTGGAGATTAATCCTTTGTCAGTTGCCTCATTTGCAAATATTTTCTCCCATTCTGAGGATTGTCTTTTCATCTTGTTTATAGTTTCCTGTGTTATGCAAAAGCTTTTAAGTTTCATTAGATCCCATTTGTTTATATTTGTTTTTATTTCCATTTATCTGGGAGGTGGGTCAAAAAGGATATTACTGTGATGTATGTCATAGAGTGTTCTGCCTAGGTTTTCATCTAAGAGTTTTATAGTGTCTGGCCTTACATTTATGTTTTTTATCTATTTTGAGTTTATTTTTGTGTATGGTGTTACAGAGTATTCTGATTTCATTCTTTTACATGTAGCTATCCAGTTTTCCCAGCACCACTTATGGAAGGGGCTGTCTTTTCTCCACTGTATATTCTTGCCTCCTTTATCAAAGATAAGGTGACCTTATGTGAATTGGTTTATCTCTGGGCTTTCTATCCTGTTCCATTGATCTATATTTCTGTTTTTTTGTGTCAGTACCATACTGTGTTGATTACTATATCTTTGTAGTATAGTCCAAAGTCAAAGACCCTGACTCCTCCAGCTCCATTTTTCTTTCTCAAGATTGCTTTGGCTATTTGGGTTTTTTTGTGTTTCCATAGAAATTGTGAAGTATTTTGTTCTAATTCTGTGAAAAATGCCATTGGTAGTTTGATAGGGATTGCATTGAATCTGCAGATTGCTTTGGGTAGTATAGTCATTTTCACAATGTTGATACTTCCAATCCAAGAACATGGTATATCTCTCCATCTGTTTGTGTCATCTTTAATTTCTTTCATCAGTGTCTTATAGTTTACTGCATACAGGTCTTTTGCTTCCTTAGGTAGGTTTATTCCTAGGTATTTTATTCTTTTTGCTGCAGTGGTAAATGGGAGTGTTTCCTTAATTTCTCTTTCAGATTTTTCATCATTAACGTATAGGAATGCAAGAGATTTCTGTGTGTTAATTTTGTATTATGCTACTTTACCAAATTCATTGATTAGCTCTAGTAGTTTTCTGGTAGCATCTTTAGGATTCTCTATGTATAGTATCATGTCATCTGCAAACAGTGAGTTTTACTTCTTCTTTTCCGTTTTGGATTCATTTTATTTCTTTTTCTTCTCTGATTGTTGTGGCTAAAACTTCCAAAGCTATGTTGAATAGTAGCTGTGAGAATGGGCAACCTTGTTTTGTTCCTGTTCTTAGAGGAAATGGTTTCAGTTTTTCACCATTGAGAAAAATGTTGGCTGTGGGTTTGTCATATATGGTCTTTATTATGTTGAGGTAAGTTCCCTCTATGCCTACTTTCTGGAGGGTTTTTATCATAAATGGGTGTTAAATTTTTTTTGAAAGCATTTTTCTGTATCTATTGCGATGATCATATGGTTTTTCTTCTTCAATTTTTTAATATGGTGTATGACTTTGGTTGATTTGCATATACTGAAGAATCCTTGCATCCCTGGAATAAACCCCACTTGATCATGGTGTATGATTCTTTTAATGATCCTTTTAAATTCTATTTGCTAGTATTGTGCTGAGGATTTTTGCATCTATGGTCATCAGTGATGCTGTTTTTTTTTAAAATTTAATTGTATTTATTTATTTTTTTATACAGCAGGTTCTTATTAGCTATCTGTTTTGTACATATTGGTGTATATATGTCAATCCCAATCTCTTAATTCATCCCACCACTACCCCCCCTGCTTTTTTATAGATATGGTACATATATACAATGGAATATTACTCAGCCATAAATACGAACGAAATTGGGTTATTTGTAGGGACATGGATGGACATGGAGACTGTCATACAGAGTGAAGTAAGTCAGAAAAAGAAAAACAAATATCGTACATTAATGCATATATGTGGAATCTAGAAAAATGGTACAGATGAACCAGTTTGCAAGGCAGAAATAGAGACACAGACACAGAGAACAATGTATGGACGTCAAGGGAGGAAAGTGGGGGGTGGTGGGATGAATTGGGAGATAGGGATTGACATATATACAGTAATATGCATGAAATAGATAACTAATATGAACCTGCTGTATAAAAATATAAATTAAATAATTCCTTTTGTAAAAATAAATAATATATTTAGTAACTATTATGAAATGGTTAAATTTTGATCTGAGATAATATGTATATAAACCTTTGAAATTAAAGCTTGAGAAAGGAAAAAAAAAGACAGATACATCATGTAACTCAGAAAGCTCAGTATATTACTTTAGTATAATTTTCTTACTTTTAATTGTAAATGTAAGAATGCTATTGAAACGTATTAAGAGCTTATATGAAGAACTGTATTCATTTTCAGTGTTCTCAGTTTAAGCTACATATTTTTCCTGTCAGTTCTTTACTTTTGCTGCCCAAGTTCATATAGTTTTGTTGCTACATTTCAGATCAGAGGTGCCAAATACTCATGTAACATCTGTGAAAATAGCCCCTCTTAAGTGGTGTAAAACCAAGATAAGAGACTGTGTAACATTTTCAAGTATATGAGACACAAGAGGTCATCTCTAGAGCTGTTTTTAAAGGGTGAACAAAACCTCACAGCCACCAAGTTTTGTTGCCATGCTAAAAGTCACACAGCTGGTATACAAGTAATAGAGGCAGGGGTAAGAACCAGGTTTAATAACTATTAGTGATTTTTCTTTTCACTATATCATCATCTTCAGTCTTCAAATTCACCCCTTTGAGAAAACACATCTTAAATAGAAAATATTATGTTAGTCAATATTAATCTTTAGAATTATTTACATTATAATATTGTCATATTGAGATGAATGATTTGTTTTATATTGATAAGTTAACCACACACACACACACACACACACACACACACACACACTCAGATGTAACCTGAATTCGGCTATATTGCTACGTAGAAGAAAGAGCCCAGAATTTGGAGTCAGACATGCCTGGATTCAAATTCTGCTGTATCATTCTACAATCTTATTAAATTTCTTCTTTGTTTGTTTCTCTCCTCCTTCCCTTACTCCTTCTTTATCCCTCTCTATTTCTCCCTTGTTTCCTCCCACATTCCCTTCTTTTCTTCCTTCCTTCCTTTCTGAATAATTTAGCCAAAAAAACCCATTAGGTACCCCAACTTGAGAAAGGGGACCTGGCTTGACAGGGGTTGGAACCCCAGGAGAGAAAAGTGAGTCAGAAGGGTCCAGCAGGGTCAAGAGTTCAGATACACACAGGAAGACTTAGCAATAAGTATATACTGTATGTTGAGGATAATAGGGGTTAGTTTTCTCACAATAGGAGAAAAGGTAGCTAGCTTGCCCATCCTCCCTTGCAGTTAGATGCAGTCATGTGAAATGTGGGTGGAAAGGATACCTGGCACTTAAAACCTCCAAGTGTTCTCATATATTCTTTTTCTTTCCAACTGCCTAGAATGGATACAAAGCCCAGAACAAACTTAAAAAAAAAAAATCGGAAAATAAGATTAAAAATAAGAAAAGGGGGTTGCTAAAATGAGTGTTTTGCTGGAAGGGGATTGGAAATATTGGCATGTATTCACAGTTTTCAATATAGATAGAAAAATAAGACAGACAGACACAGAAATAGAGATGTAAAAGTGTGTGAGTGTGTGTGTGTGTGTGTATATGTGTATACATGGATTTCCTACTTCTGTTCACTAAGAGGATCCCAGGGCAGTGATGCTCTAGTAGCAATAGATAAACCTAGACCCATGATCTTGGTTTCTAGATACTAATCATCACTGAAAGCAACCAGAGCTTCTTGAAAAAAGTATTGGTCTTAGGATTAGGTCAGAAAAAGTTCAAGAAGGAAGATATTGTTTGATATGAAAATAATGAAATACTCAATGATGTGGGAACATGTCAAAAAGACACAGAACACAGGTTTAGGGCCACATCTGGGAAAATTTATGGTATCTTATTATGGATCATTTTGAGTAAAATATAAAGCCACAAGTACACAATTCAATAAATAAATAAATGGATAAATTAAATGAGAGAGGGTTCTTAAAGCAGAATGACCAATCATATACATTGAAGGAATGATGGAATTAAGATAACACCTTTTGGCAATAATCATAGCTTAGTTTACTTAGCATGATGTCTTCAAGGTTCATCTATGTTGTAACATGTGTCACAATTTTATTTCATTTCCAGGCTAAATAATAATACACTGGATGTATATACTATGTTTCATTTGCTTATTCATCTGTCATTGGACATTCGGGTTGTTTACACCTTTCGGCTATTGTGAATAATGCTTCTTGTGGACAGTGGTGTATTTTAATACAGATATTTTAAATATCTGTTTCAGTCTCTAATTTCAATTCTTTGGGGCGTCTATCTAGAAGTGGAATTGCTGGATCCTATGGTAGTTCTATGTTTAATTTATTGAGGTTCCATCATACTATTTTCCACAGTGACTGCACCATTTTATATTACCAGCAGAGATGCACAGGGTTCCAATTTCTCTACATCCTAACCAGCATTTGTTTTTACCCTTTTTCTCTTAAGATCATCATACTTATTTGTTTAATCTGTTGAATTCCCTAAAGTAGAAACATTTCTATAGAGCAAGATAAATTTAATAGTCCTTTTCCTCTGTGATTACTATCTTTTTCTGTTAATCATTTAGCAACTTATAGAACTTATCCTACTAGGCAAGCATTTCTATCAGTTATGAATAGTCCATTGCCTGAAGCTCATTAGAATCTGAATTCTCATTAATGACTCTTTTACCAGGACTTGAGTGTCAGTGTCAAGCTTGATGACAATATATATATACCAATGATCACTTCTGATTAACAAAACTGCATTGTATTTCATTCAATAAATATTTCTTAATTGTCAGATACTTTGGTGCTAGGGCAAAATGGTAGGTACAAAGAAAATAGTCTCTACCCATCATGGCATTTACAGACTAATGGAGACACTAATCTAACGATATGCCATCTAACGATGACATAAATAAATATGAAATTACAGCAATAATAAGAGCTATGAAGAATAGTAACCTAACAGTTCATAACCTGGTCTGAATTTTTCTTCCTTTTACGTTAATGAAAACAAGTCTTTATTAAGTTATATTTAATATCAGAAAAGTGAAGCTGTCATAATTTTCTTTATAGCAAATGTATAATATCAGTGTTTTGATCATTTTAAATTAAAGGCCCTTTATAATAAAATATATGAGTAAAGTGTAAACTTTACTCAAATTGAATTTATAATCCCTATGAGTTTACTGAATATGTAACAAACGAGTGTAATAAAATTAGCAAATACTAAATTATACTGACAATTTATTGTTTTTTGTTTATGGTGTTTAAAAACAGTACACACTCCTAATATACATCGATTCCTTGGCTTGTTAGTTGCAATGTGCAATGAAACAAAATATAAAATACGTGCTTGATGAACTTTCATTCATATCTACAAGATGGCAGCTTAAGATTAGGTTTTAATTCTGATATTTAACTATCCTACAAGCAATTAGCATTACATCATAAAATATCTTCAAGGAAACTTTTATATACTGAAAAAAATCAAAATAGAAGCCATTATTTCTGAACTTTTATATGAAATGTAACACTTCAGCTGGAAATAAAAAATGTGTCAGTTAATCAGTATACATAGGATATCAATGTTTTTATACTGAGGGGGAAAAAAGGCTGTTTTGTGTTCAGAAAACTATTTCAAAAAATAATTAGTGGGAAAATCCACCATATAATGTTGTCCGTTCAGTGCCAGCACAGATCAAACAAAACTTTGCTAAAAAAGTCACTTAAAACTGAGATATGAAAGACAAGTAAGACTTTTTACCTTGGAGAAGAGAGAACGGGAGATAAAGAAAAGGGGTTTCTAGGAAAAGGCAACAGATAGCAAATGGTTCCCTCTGAATGGAGGGAACATGATGAAAGAAAGCTCATTTGAGTGGGGTGAGGAGTGAGTGAATACTTGGTGCAAAATAAGTTCTCTGAGATCAGTAAGAGCCAAATTACGCGAAGCCTTGCAGTCTACATGGAAGGGTTGTGTTCTCTCATGATAAAACAATGAGAATCCATGAAAGGGTTTTAAACAAAAGATGTCTTTTAATTGTCAATGTGAGGAAGTCCGTTAGGCAGTTGGTATAACATGTCAGGTACACAGAGGAGAGGTCTAAGAGGTAGACGTGAACTAGGGAATATTAGCGTTTCGTTTGTGATTAAAGCTATATGTATAAATGGGATTTCCAGGAACAGGATTAAGAATCAGAAGGAAAAGAGCCAGGGCTCAAACCTCGAAGAGCTCTAACCTTTAAATGGTCCAGATTAGCAGGAGAATGAGATAGAAAATTATCAACCGGTAAGACAAACAACAATAAACAAACACACACAACACAAGCAAAGACAAACCCAGGAAAAGGCAGAGGCTGAAAGTAAAAAGAATGGGGAGTTTTTAGAAGGGCGTAGCTGCATATGGCTGGGATGTCAAGTGAGGTGACAACTGGAAACCTTCCACTGGATTTAGGAACACACTGAAGTCATTGGTGACTTTAGCAAGAGTTGTGGGAAGAAACCATGGAAAAGGAGACCTATTGCAGCAGACCAAGAAGCAGTGGGAGGTAAAAATAAAAATCACCGCTGGCAAGAGACACAATTTTTTCAAGATTTTTGGCTACAGAGACGTCAGAAATGTAGGGCAGTGCCTGGAAGTGTGTTTGTTAGAGGGAGAGGTTATTTTATTTTTGTTTAAATATTAAAGGCTTGGATTTATTTAAATGCTGATGGAGAAAGATCTAGGTAAAATGTGGAGGAAACAACAACTGAGGCATCTAAGATCTAGAGATAGGATAGGTTCAATGCCCAGATGGAAGATGTTCTTAGATCAGTAGGATATATATATATATATATATATATATATATAAACAAAAAAGAATAAGGACAGTATGGGTGCATTGCAGGGAGGTTTATGGTTGAATGCTCACTCTATTTCTGGCTCTGCTTCAATATACATGACTTTGGAAATCACCCACATTTTCAGGACATGTTTCCTTATACGAAAAATGGTTGAATAACTTACTACTTAAATTCCCTTCAATCTTAAAATTTATTAAAGCTTTCTTATTTTTAATTCTGCCAATGCCAGAAGTTTTATGTCTTGTATACCATTGGAATTTATGTGAATAGTTGGTTTGGTCTCATTTTTGGTAAATTGTGTGGTGCATAAAGATCTTGTGTGTGAGATTCAGTGAATTAATAAAATAATTTTTTTTATTTTGTTCTCCCTCATCATACTTGCTGATGTGAGCAGTAGTTTGTCATGGCATTTCGACAACTACTAGGGCTAAAACTCTCAACAAAATTAAGAAAACTAGTTTCAAGGAACTTTCATCCTGGTTATAATTCTGCTTCTCTGAGGTAGGGACTTCAGACCTTATTTTTCTAAATATTTTTCAAAAACTACCTTTGTTGAGGTATAAATGATATACAAAAACTGCACGTTTTTAATGTACACAATTTGGTGAGTTTAGACATATACATACACCTGTGACACTGTTAGGATGACTGTTATAAAAACAACAAAAGACAAGAGTTGGCAAAGATGTGGAGAAAAAGGGACACTTGTGCACTGGTGGTGGGGTTGTCAACTGGTGCAGCCACTGTGGAAAGCAGTATGGATGTCCATTACAAAACTAAAAACAGAACTACCATATGACCCAGCGATTCCACTTTTGGGTGTATATCCTAGAGAACTGAAATCAGGATTTCAAAGATATATCTGTATATAACATTGCAGCACTGTTCACAATAGCCAAGTACTTGACATATTATGAACACACAGGTCTTTTATTTTAGACTTTTAAGCATCCAAAGATAATTAATGATTGTTTAAATTACATGCTCTTAAATGTTCTACCTGACCTCAAGTTTTTCATTGTATTTTTAAAAAGTAATAATAATAATGGTTAAATCATTTTGGAACACAAATGTAAAATTTAAGACTCTGGCTTCAACATTTTAGAAAAGGGTAAAATTATATGATTCGTGTGGACCATCAGAAAAACATCCGAAGCCATCACAAAAGACATACAGTGCTGTCAGTGTGGGCTAGGTATTCTTACTTTTGCCCTTAGAGTGTTTTCATTGTTATTGGGTCCATTTTTGAACCAGTTAAATTGGGTCCCTGTAAACACATTCCTTACTACAAGTCCTCCTGTCAGTATCAATACTGCCTCTTATAGAGGAAGAAATGTGTCTTCCTGTCTTAAGACAAAGCAACTCTTACTCTCTATAGCTCCACCTCACACCTCTTCTTTGAATTCTCCTTGTAATCATTCTTTCCCTCAGACTTAAACAAACAAAAACTACTTTGAGATATATGATGGATAGACAGCTTACTTATTTATTTTACTTGACATTCAAGACTCAATAGACTTTAAAATGGATGCTTAAACACAATTTTCTTGATACCTGGTGAATAAAATTGATCAGATTACTTCCTATGAAAGAGTAACCTTCAAATTTGCCGTTTGTTATTCTTTATTATTTAAATTAAGGCTGTGTTGAGAATTTACCTAGTTACACAGTTTCTGTATTTCCATTATACCTCAAGCTACTTTTTATTTTATCTTTAAGCACACATTGTGGTTTTGAGCCACTAGTGAAAATGCCTGGAACACTGCAGGAAAATTGACTTCCAGTATTTTCATATTTTCATTTATGGGTTACTTCTGAACAGTTTTTGAAGAGGGTGCTGCCTGAGTCATAGTTGGTCTTGTCAGCAGTAGGTACGGATCAGGCACCAGGGGGCAGGCTTGGATCACAAAAGTTTGTCAGCACTTTATTGCTTTCAAGAGGAATAAGTGTGTGGCTGTACATACAACAGTGGTACAATCAATTTATTCAACAGATTGCATCTTCAATAAAAATAAGCCACTTTGTATCAGTTTAAAGCATTCAAGAGTTATTCATATAAAATTTTACATTTTATATTTTTGTAAAACTTTAAAAAATAAACTTTTTCAATTCCAACGTTGCAATATTCTGTTTAATTTTACTCATAATATATTGATACAGATGAATTTGTTATTTAAAGATGTTAACTGCCCTCTAAATATTTACTCTATATGACAGTTTTTTAAAAAAAAAAACTAACAAATAAATAGAAAAAATAAGATATAGGCAAAATAATTTGGAATCATAGACCTTTTAAAATACTTCATTTTGTCTTTATCCATTGTATTATGGAAAACTTAGAAATAACTTATGTGCAAAAAAAGGAAAAAATACTAAGCAGCCTTCATTCCAGTATCCAAAGAGAACCAATGTTATCATTCGGTGTACTTCTCTTAAGATGGATTTTTAAATCAAGTTGCCTCTATCTATCTTAATCTAACTTTTTCAAACATGGGATCAAGGCACTGTGTGGTCTGCTTCTATTTTTCCTTTAACAATTTACTGTGGACAATTTTTCCTGTCATTGAATATTCTTCCACATCGTGATGTGTGACAACTTTGTAGTATTATATTGTATCAATGTGCATAATTTATATACTCAATACTTTAGGTTATTTAGATAATTTACAACTTTTTGATAAGTTCTTTTTAAATAAAGATAAAACATATTATTTGGTTTACCAAACAAATGGACCATAATGCATGTAGCAATTTTATTTTCAGAACATTTTTATTCATTGAGAAGAACAATATAGTTTACCTTAAAAGTAAAGATTCATTTCAGATATGGATAGTGCACTAATTTACAGCCTTTTGAAGAAAGGTGAATCACAATTTAGAGGCCAGTTTTCACACTCATTTTAGATATTAGTCATCTCTTCCCTAGAGCATGCCATTAAATCATATTTAATAACCACTTGTCAAAAGAGGTCATTTGAAATGTGGTTCCTCACTGTGACTCAGAATATGATAAATTTATCCAGTTCCCATTATTTAAGTCATCCTTATTTGATGTCACTTAACAACACATTAATGGAATGTTTTTCCATATTTCAGGGGATGTTTCTGTGTTGATGTGTGTATAGGTAAGTGTCAATGAAAACTACAGTGCTTAGAATAACTCCTGAACACATAAAAGTGAAACTATTGAGGACTACTCTGCTTTTGGAAATTACGACTCAATTTTCAAGGTGTTTGTGCTGATACAGATTGTGCAAATAATTATAAAATCATACAATCAGTGATGGCAATCAGTGTGAACTTGGGCAAGTTTTTCAAAATGTCTTTATACCCCAGGTTCTTCTTCTGCAAAGCAGGATGGGCCAGAGCTATCTTTGGAAAGTCACTGTGATTATTAGAAATATTTATTATAACTGAATCACTTTGCTGTACTGAAACACAGCATTATAAATTAACTATACGTCAATAAACAAAAAATAGTTAGAAAACTAGTATCTGTTTATAATGAATCTATGTTGCCTGGCCCCCATTAATCCACACTGAAAGTGGGCAAAGACATCATACTGTGTAACATTTAACTGCCCCAAAGTCTCATGTTCATTAACAGGAGCCAGGCTGAGCCTTACTCTTGATGTAAATCTTCCCTCCCCATCAGGATCAAGAGTAAACCCAGGCATTTCTAGATTTTCAACCCCAACTTCCATGGTCACTAGAGGATCCACAAACCGGAGTTAAGACCAAACCTCTTTGCCTCCATTAACAATGATCAAATGTTACTGGTGGGAATATAAAATGGGGCAGTCATATTGAAATAAAGTTTCACAGTTTTACATAATGATAGACATAGAGTTACCATACAGCCCAGCATTTCCACTCCCTGTTATATGCCCCCCCTAAAATAGAAACATACATCCACACAAAAATTTGAACACGGATGTCCATAGCACCATGATTCATAGTAGCACAAAAATGGAAACAACCTAAATCTATCACCTGATGAATGGATTATAAAAATGTGTTATATCCATAAAAAGGAGTCTTATTTAACAATAAAAAGGAATGAACTACAGATAGATTCTACAGATTGTATGGACCTTGAAAACATTATGCTAAGGGAAAGAAACCAGTATAAAATACCACATATTTTATGATTCCATTCATATGGAATATCCAGAATGGGAAAATGCATAGAGACAGAATGTAAGTTAAGGTTTCCTATGGCTGGGAATGGGGAGGTAGGGAGGAAGATTGAGGAGTGAATGTTAATGGGTTCAGAGTTTCTTTTTGGGTTGAAGAAAATGTTCAAAAATTGCACGGTAATGGTTGAATAACTCTGTGAATATACTAAAAAACAGAATTGTGCACATTAATGTGTGAATTGTATGATATATTAATTATTTCTCAATAAAGATGTTGGACTTAGCCAACCCTCCCCACCCTTCATCCTCCACACTCAGGGCTTCCCCAAAACTCTCCTGAACTATTTATCAGGACAGATCTTATTATATCATTTACTCCTGTTATTCCAGGTACCCCTAAAACTCCCAGAATGGCAGGTCACCCTTTACTTCCTCATTTTAATCACTATAAGACTCTGAATATGTCCTATTCCCTCACTCCTGCCTTACTAAATACTCCTTTGCCTTCTTGCTTTAAGTAAATCCTGGTTCTCCCCTGAAAGCATTGTTTTTTCCTAAAACTCTCAACTAGTGGCTCTTTCTTCTCCCATAGATTTCATTCTAGTAGGTCTGGAGGTGATGATAATGTTTTCTTTGCCCTTCATTTCTATTTTCAGAACTTTCCCTTTGTTTCCTAAAATTCCTAATCTTGAATCTTATGTCTTTGGATTATATTAATTAACTTTCTTGTATCATTATCTTCCACCAAAGTTGTTCTGGGTTTCTTAACAATTTTAGTTTATGGTTCACTGACAGTCTTTCTCCCAACCACTTTTATCTTAATTCTTGATGATTTGGATAGCTACAAAAATGATCATTCCAATATACTGGCCTCCAAGTTCTACTATTTATTCTCCACTATTCTACCCCAGCTACATATTTCCACGATCCTGTTCAGATCTCACTGTCCAATATGGTAGCCACCAGCCACATGTGACCACTGATCACTTGAAATGTGTCTAGTCTGACCTGAGATATGCTGAAAGTGTAAAATGTACACTAGATTCCTAATACTAATAAGAATGTGATATACCTCATTAATTTTATACTAACTGCATATTGCAGTGATGATATTTCATCTGTATTGAATTAAGTAAAATATATTAGTAAAATAATTTTAGCCTTTCTTCTCACTTTATTAAAAATGTAGCTACTAGAAAAATGTAAACCCACATGTGGCTTTTATTTGTGGCTCACATCATATTTCTATTGGGTAGTACTGTCCTAGTCCTTGGCATTGCTAATAATTGCAATGACCCTATTATTCCAGTTTCATGCATTCAGCTCTTCATGTCACTTCCTGTCTTTAATGTCACCACCTCCTCTAGTGCCCAAACTTTAAGGCTTATTCAACCATACTTTGATCGCCAACTGTCTGATTCTATGATTATTTCCCTTTCATTCATTACTTTAATCTCATCATTTTTCTCTTTCTATGCAGCCTAAACTCTTTGGACTATGATTATAATAACTGCCTGTATTCCCTTGTTCTTCTCTCCTTTTATCGGACTTACTTGCCAAGCCCAACCTTAGTTCCCACCTTCTCCTCCAAGTCTCAGTACAGCTGGATAAAACTGGATAATAACACATTACCATGTTAGTATCATCATGTTATTCCTGGAACATGCCAGGAACACTGTGATCACTTTTCCAGAAATGCATTTCTCCTAGATATTTCCATGGCTAACTCCTTCACCTCCTCATGTCTTTGTTCAGATTTAACTTTTTTAATGAAAATTATTCTGATCAATCTAAAGTTGCAATCTTCAGCTCCCTCCAACCTCTCTGAATTGTCCTTAAACCACTCTGTTTTTATTCTTTTTGTTTTTTTAATGAATTATTTTCCTTTTATCAAAGTGAAATATACTTAACATTGTTGAATGTAATCTCCACAGGAGCATGGATCTTGTTTTGTTCCCTATGGAGGCCAAGTTTCTGGCACAATGACTGCCAGAGTATGATGCTCAATAAATATTTATTGAATACATGACTTAATAAATAAAAATTATTTTTCAAATGTAAATCTAATATTCATGTCACTAAAGATCACACACGTTTAAAATAATATGTGCCTATTTTAAAACAGCTTGTCTACATTTTTTTCTACTTGCTTCAGGACAATAAGCAGACAATTATGTATTTTTTCTCCATTTCCCTCTTGAACTCACAGGTAGGCAAGGTGACTGAGATATTTGGAAACACTGACAGGGCCACATACAAAAAGTATTAATATAAATGATAAAGTATGATTATAACTTTAAGGAGCAATAGAATTATACAACCAGTGTATTAATATACATTCAATAGATTGACTAAAAAGGTTATTCCTACATGACTTTCAAAAAGAACTTAAGGATAAAATACATGCTTTTCATTAGGAAATTTTAAGATATCTACAGCCACAATTGTAACTGCTGATTAAAAAAAAAAAAAAAAGTTTTATAAAAATTTCCTGAAATTTTCATAGAAGTTTATATTCACTAAATAATACCTTTAAAAAAAAGTTACATAAATTGTCTGTATAAAAGAAGATTACATGTCACCTTTGCTTAGAATAAGGTTTGTAAAGGATAAATATGAGATAAATAGCATTTTGTTTCTTTCCTGGGTAAAATTCCCTATTTCTCCACAACACCTACAAGACTGACTCAACTGCATGATGTTTTTGGTCCTTAGATCTGAGCCCTGCCTAGATCTGCCACCTTACTGCAGTCACAGTCCCCTCCTCTCTTGCAGTGAAAACATTATCTTTCCATTCTATCTTACATTTTTTTCTTTAACTATTTTTAAGTTCCAGGATAATCCTGGGAACTTTGAGTTTCACAAATTTTCCTTGGTGCAGAAATACCATTAATGGAAATACCATACAAATGTGAGATTGTATCACTCTATCATCAGGACACAAAGGAGCTTTATTTGAAATCTATAAAGACAAGGAGTTAGTGGTTGTGCAGGTGTAAATCAGATGATGTGATTTGTCAGTGCAGTTCTTTGTATTCAACACTCTCTTAACATATTTTAATCTTAAGGAAAGAGGTTCCAAATGCAGACAGCCATTACCTTTAATTTAACCATTCAGGGTAGCTGACCTCTAAACAGGGAAAGACTTGAGAAGACTTCTTTTTTATTTGTGTATTTTAATTTTCCTTATATATTTATTTGTATTCTCTGTGTGGAAAAAATATATTTTTAATGGGTCATTTTGCCCAGTTTCATTTTTGAAAGAGAAATAATTGATTACAGTGTTATTTCTATAGCTCCTTTCTATTAAAAATTATAAAATAACATTCTATTAAAATGATGAAGAAAACTATACTGAATAAGTATGATTGTTATGTGAACACAAACTGGTAGACAATCAACATGAGATGGGAATTATTAAGTCAATTAAAATATTTAATCTAAGTTGCATAAGTCAGTGGTTGTATGTTTAAAATGTAGTTGTCAGAAATAACTCTATTATTTTACTTTTTGATTGATGTATAAGTTGTAGCAATCTAATTTTCTAACTTCATATTTCAAATATTAATTGACAATTAAATTGAAGTGAAACCCTCACATGTGGAACTGCTGAGAGTTCAAAAATATCATTTTTTCCACTAGAAATGTTTAAAAATATCATATACTCAATTTAAAAAACTTATCTACCATGCTAGTTTATAATATATGAATAAACATAGTAACAAAATATAGTATATATTTTAATTTTTAATTTAAAAGAATTATTTTGTTATTGAACATAATTTCTGTGTTTTTTATATCTCTTAATCCCCATGTCTTCCCTGGCAGCAACCTCCATCACACACAAATATATTGACAATCTTTCCCTCAAACCTCAGTGCATTTGGTACCTTTATAATACTGACTAATATAAAAGGAACAGAATTCCTCGAGTAGTTCATGGTAGAGAAAATATAATTATAAAAGGAAGCACAAAACATTAAAGTTTCAACAGAAAGAGAATTTTTTTGGCTTCCTAAGGCTCATAAATATCTCTTGTTCATTTTCAGTAATAGTCATCAAATCAAGGGCATTCTCTAAGTGAAGTCACCATAAGAGTTAAAAAAACACACACACACTCTAAGCTTGTGAGGACCTGTCTGAATGATTTTATTAATAAGTAGGATGTGTCACCACCAACGTTGGCTTGATGTGAAATTGAGTTTGAAATGACACATATTTCCCGTGTTCTCCAGTTAACCAGAAATTCTTTTGGGCTTTCCCTTTTTTTTCCTGTCATCTGTAGAAGAAAGAATAAAACAAGGGGCTCCAGAAGACACCTGAAGAAGCAGAAACAATTGTCTTATCTCATTCAAAATGCATTCTCGCTGCTGTTCCAGCCACATCCAAGAAGGTCTGCCTAGGTCATCCTAGTAAGAACTGGCTGAGGAACTCTGGAGCCATGAAAGAGCATTGGAGGCCTTTCTGCTTCAGGCAGAGGAGGGCTTACAGAGACATAGACTATGATGGTATAGGTGGTATAAAATATATAGTAAACCTGTAGTATAATAAAATGTTTGATTGCTGGTAGATGAAGACAAAACAAAATATTCTTACCTCTGTATGGCTAATCAAGGAAAAAAGAAAGAGCTAAAATGTTAATTACATTTGTTTGGGGAGGGGGGCAGATATGTATATGTAAATTGTATGTTTGTGTCTATTATTTATTTTTATAAATTTGTGAGTTATGATTATCAAAAAGGGGAGTGGTTTGAAACCAGACTTCTGAATGGTGGATCCCTGACCTCCTGCCTTTTGAAGGAAGTCAAAATTGCCACCTTTTTATCCCTAGTCACCCTGGCTCACTTATCTGAATCCATCCCCTCAGGATAATTTCTTTCTATAAAATAATTAATTCTGGCATAATATACATTCCCATTTTCCTCAGTCCCATCACATACACTCTCATACTCTCACACACACACTCACACACAAGTGATGAGGCTTGAGTGAGGCAATAGAATGTGAAGTTATACATATGCTGAAGCAATGAGGTAAGAGAGAAATTCTTTGTACAAAGAAAACAATAGGCAGAGAGGTCACCAATTTCAGGACCACTATCTGCCACCATACTCTGCTGAGATAGTTCAAACCAAGGCTGCAACATGAACTCACTAAAGCCCCTGGTGACATGGGACATCAAAATAAAATTTGCTTACTCCATCAGAAATTGCATTTCTGGAGGATTCTGAAAAAGTGTGCCAGAAAGGAAAAGGGAAAAGTTGTTTATTATGACAATTTTCCTATATGTCTAATTGATGTACTTGCAAGGATAAGCATCATGCCTGTTTCAAAAAGTGATGGTCCAAAGTTTATATTAAAGACTAGATCATAGCATTATACATGCAGTTAGTGGAATTATGATAGTATTCATATAATTGAGACAGTCTTCTCTGGGGTTAGATTTTTAACATGAGAAATTAAACATATATTTGTTTATCAAAAACAATTCTGGAGTTTTAGAGTAGCCTGAAGTAAAGGAAAAAATCACCTTCATACTTTTATCTTTGTAGGTGGGACATATGAAATATAAATTATATTATCCAATTCACATTGTTTCTTTCTTGATAAGAAAATAGTACTGATGAGAAAATTTGTCTTATATTTTTTTTCTGAAGAATATGTGAGTCTCTAGGTGTAGAAACAAATGATTAATTACCACCTACACACTACCACTCAGTTATTTTGAAAATCAAAATGCTCTCTGCCATGGCTCAGGTTTTCCACCCTGGAAGGAATTCCATCCATTGACTTGAAGAAGAATAATAGTCTAAAGAATTATCAAGAAAGATGCCAATCAATCCATTTGAAATTACTATTTGATTTCTGATTTTGCTTCCCAAGGGAATTTATCTGCTCTCCACCCCTCAAACACACACACCCTATTCTAGAAATCAAGTATATGATCAAACATGTTAAAAAATAAAATAGTTTTTCAGGAGCCTATGATCAGACAGTAAGACAAAGTTTTCAAATAAGTCTATCAGGATGAATTTCACTGAGGATTTCCATAATAACCTACAATAGGAAGCCATGGCATAAAAGTACCCTTTAAAAAAAGTATTTCCTCCCCCTTTAATTCCATTATTTGTTATATTATTTTTGTGCTGAATTTATCTACTTTCTAACAGATCTGATATGTGCTATGGCTAGGATTCTAATTGGGGTTAAGTCCTGAGGCTAGGAAGATGATGAAATTTCAAAGGAGTCATGATCTTGTAAATCACTATCACAGTGTCTTTAGGAAAGGCAGTGTGTTGTTGTCCATTTCATATATCATCCAAGACAGTGTTTGGACTCATTACAGGCTATGTATAAACTGTACAATATCAATCACTGACTTCTTATTTCTTCTTAAATTAAAAAGGAATGTGTTTTACAAACAGTAAGAGGCTAAAGTGAACATTTCCTCCATGCATATATTGCAAAGACAATTTGCTGAAAAGCAGAGTTGGTGTTTAGTAACATTTCTTTAGTGATTAACAGGTATTCATTAAAGGAAATTTTCATAACTTGATACTTTCATATATTCTGTAATATTTACTTAATGGACAGGTATATTTACCAAGGATATCTTAGGGAATGGACATGGTAGACAAGAGCAAAAAATAATGGGGGACCTTCAAGATGGCAGAGGAGTAAGACATGGAGAATACCTTCCTCCATACAAATACATCAAAAATACATCTACATGTGGAACAACTCCTACAGAACACCTACTGAACGCTGGCAGAAGACCTCAGACTTCCCAAAAGGCAAGAAACTTCCCACATACCAGGGTAGGGCAAAATATAAAAAGAAAAAAGCAGAGACAAAAAATAGGGACAGGACCTGCACCTCTGGGATAGAGCTGTGAGGGAGGAAAAGTTTCCACACACTAGGAAGCCCCTTCACTGGTGGAGACGGGAGGTGGTTGGGGGAAATCTTTGGAGGCACAGAGGAGAGCACAGCAACAGGGGTGCAGAGGGTAAACCAGAGAGATCCCTGCACAGAGGATAGGTGCCAAACAGCACTCACCAGTCTGAGAGGCTTGTCTGTTCACACTCCGGGACCGGTGGGGGCTGGGAGCTGAGGCTTGGGCTTCAGAGGTCAGATCCCAGGGAGAGGACAGTGGTTGGCTTCATGAAAACAGCCTGAAGGGGGCTAGAGCGCCACAGCTAGCTGGGAGGGAGTCCGGGTAAAATGTCTGGAAATGCCTAAGAGTCAAGACACCATTGTTTCAGGGTGTGCGAGGAGAGGGGATTCAGAGCACTGCCTAAACGAGCTCCAGAGATAGCCGCAGCTATTAGTGTAGACACCAGAGACTGGCATGAAATGCTAAAGCAGCTGCTGTAGTCGCCAAGGAGCCTGTGTGCAAGCACAGGTCACTATCCACACCTCCCCTTCCACGAGCCTGTGCAGCTCACCACTGCCAGGGTCCCATGATCCAGGGACCAGTTCCCAGGGAGAATACATGGTGTGCCTAAGGCTGTTGCAACGTCATGCTGACCTCTGCCACCACAGGCTAGCATCGCATTCTCTACCCCTCCCTCCCCCCAGCCTGAGTGAGCCAGAGCCCCCTATTCAGCTGCTCCTTTAACCCCATCCTCTCTGGGAGGGGAACAGAAGGCATCAAGCGACCTACACACAGAGGTGGGGCCAAATCCAAATTTGAACCCCAGGAGCTGTGCGAACAAAGTAGAGAAAGGAAAATTTCTCCCAGCAGCCTCAGGAGCAGCAGATTAAATCTCCACAGTCAATCTGATGAATACATTAATAGAAAATGAATCATCCCAAAATTGAGACAGGATTTTGGGAGCAACTGTAGACTTGGGAGCAACTGTAGACTTGGGGTTTGCTTTCTGCATCTAATTTGTTGCTGGTTTTCTGTTTATCTTAATTTAGTATTTAGAGTTTATTATCACTGGTAGAACTGTTTATTGATTTGATTGCTCTCTTCCTTTTTTAAATATATATATATATATTTTTTTCCTTTTTCTCTTTCTGTGTGTATATGCATGTTTCTTTGTGTGACTTTGTCTGTATAGCTTTGCTTTTAACATTTTCCTTAGGGTTCTGTCTGTCCATTTTATCTTGTTTTTTTAGTATAGTTTTAGTGCTTGTTATCATTAACGGATTTTTTTTTGGTTTCGTTGCTCTCCTCTTTATTTCTTTCTTTTCTGTTTGTTTCTTTTTTTATAACATTTTTATTTTTAATAATAATTATTTTTTACTTTAATAACTTTATTTTATTTTTTCTTTCTTTCTTCCCCCCCCCCCTTTTCTTCTGAGCCGTGTAGCTGACAGTGTCTTGGTGATTTGACTGGATGTCGGGCCTGAGCCTCTGAGGTGGAAGAGCCAAGTTCAGGACATTGGTCCACCAGAGACCTCCTAGCCCCACATAATATCAAACAGTGAAAGTTCTCCCAGAGATCTCCATCTCAATGCTAAGACCCACCTCCACTCAAAGACCAGCAAGCTACATTGCTGGCCACTCTATGCCAAACAACTAGCAAGACAGAACACAACCCCACCCATCAGCAGAGAGGCTGCCAAAAATCATGATAAGGTCACAGACACTCCAAAACACACCAATGGACACGGTCCTGCCCACCGGAAAGACAAGATACAGCCTCATCCACCAGAACACAGGAACCAGTCCCCTCCACCAGGAAGGTTACAAAACCCATAGAACAAACCTTAGCCACTGGGGGAAGACACCAAAAACAACAAGAACTAGGAACCTGCAGCCTGTGAAAAGGAGACACTGAACACAGTAAGTGAAGCAAAATGAGAAGACACAGAAATACACAGCAGATGAAGAAGCAATGTGAAAACCCACCAGACAGAAAAAATGAAGAGGAAATAGGCATTCTACCTGAAAAAGAATTCAGAGTAATGATAGTAAAGATGATCTAAGTCTTGAAAACAGAATGGAGAAAATACAAGAAATGTTTACAAGGACCTAGAAGAACTAAAGAGTAAACAAACAATGATGAACAACACAATAAATGGAATTAAGTATTCTCTAAAAAGGAAACAACAGCAGAATAAGTGAGGTAGAAGAACGGATAAGTGACCTGGATGATAAAATAGCGGAAATAACTACTGCAGAGCAGAATAAAGAAAAAGAATGAAAAGAATTTAGGACAGTCTCAGAGACCTCAACATTAAACGCACCAACAGTGGAATTATAGGGGTCCCAGAAAAAGAAGACAAAAACAAAGGGACTAAGAAAATATTTGAAGAGATTTTAGTGGAAAATTTCCCTAATATGGGAAAGGAAATAGTCAAGTCCAGAGAGTCCAGGAAGCACAGAGAGTCACATCCAGGATATATCCAAGGAGACACACGCCAAGATACATATTAATCAAACTATCAAAAATAAATACAAAGAAAAAATATTAAAAGCAGCAAGGGAAAATGAACAAATACATACAAGGGAATCCCCATAAGGTTAACAGCTGATCTTACAGCAGAAACTCTGCAAGCCAGAAGGGAGTAGCAGGACATATTTAAAGTGATGAAAGGGAAGAAACTACAACCAAGATTACTCTATCCAGCAAGGATCTCACTCAGATTTGACAGAGAAATTAAAACCTTCACAGACTAGCAAAAGTGAAGAGAATTCAGCAAAACCAAACCAGCTTTACAACAAATGCTGAAGGACCTTCTCTAGGCAGGAAACACAAGAGAAGGAAAAGACCTACTATAACAATGCCAAAACAATAAAAAAATAATAATAGGAACATACATATCAATAACTCCCTTAAAAGTAAATGGATTAAATGCTCCAAACAAAAGACATAGACTGGCATAGACTGGCTGAATGGATACAAAAACAAGACCCATATATATGCTGTCTACAAGACAACTACTTCAGACTGAGGGCCACATACAGAATGAAAATGAGGGGATAGAAAAAGATATTCCATGAAAATGGAAAACAAAAGAAAGCTGGAATATTAGTTCTCATATCAGACAAAATAGACTTTAAAATAAAGACTATTACAAGAGAAAAAGAAAGACACTACATAATGTTCAAGAGATCAATCCAAGAAGAAGATATAACAGTTGTAAATATTTATGCACCCAACATAGGAGCACCTCAATACATAAGGCAAATGCTAACAGCCATAAAAGGGGAAATCAACAGTAGCACAATAACAGTAGGGGACTTTAACTCCCCACTTTCACCAATGGACAGATCATCCAAAATGAAAATAAATAAACACAAGCTTTAAATCACACGTTAAAAAAGATGGACTTAATTGATAGTTATAGGACATTCCATCCAAAAACAACAGTATACACTTTCTTCTCAAGTGCTCATGGAACATTCTCCAGAATAGATCATATCTTGGGTCACAAATAAAGCCTTGGTAAATTTAAGAAAACTGAAATTGTAACAAGTATCTTTTCCAACCACAACACTATGAGGATAGATATCAATTACAGGGAAAAAACACCCTGTAAAAACTACAAACACATGGAGGCTAAACAATACACTAGTTAATAACCAAGAGATCACTGAAGAAATCAACAAGGAAATCAAAAAGCACCTAAAACAAATGACAGTGAAAACACGACAACCCAAAACCTATGGGATGCAGCAAAAGCAGTTCTATAGCAAACAACGCTACCTCAAGAAACAAGGAAAATCTCAAATAAACAACTTAACTTTACACCTAAAATAATTAGAGAAAGAACAAAAAAAAAAAATCCCAAAGTTAGCAGAAGGAAAGAAATCATAAAGATCAGATCAGAAATAAATGAAAAAGAAATGAAGGAAATGATACAAAGATCAATAAAACAAAAGCTGGTTCTTTGAGAAGATAAAATTGATAAACCATTAGACTCATCAAGAAAAAAAGGGAGAAGACTCAAATCAACAGAATTAGAAATGAAAAAGGAGAAGTAACAACTGACAATGCAGAAATACAAAGGATCCTGAGAGATTACTACAAGCAACTATTGCCAATAAAATGAACAACCTGGAAGAAATGGACAAATTCTTAGAAAAGCACAACCTTCTGAGACTAAACCAGGGAGAAATAGAAAATATAAACCAACCAATCACAAGCACTGAAATTGCAACTGTGATTAAAAATCTTCCAACAAACAAAAGCCCAGGACCTGATGGCTTCACAAGCGAATTCTACCAAACATTTAAAGAGCTAACACCTATCCTTCTCAAACCCTTCCAAAACATAGCTGTTGGAGGAACCCTCCCAAATTCATTCAATGAGGGCACCATCACTCTGATACCAAAACCAGACAAAAATGTCACAAAAAAAGAAAAGTACAGGGCAATATCACTGATGAAGATAGATGCAAAAATCCTGAACACAATACTAGCAAACAGAATCTAAAAGCACATTAAAAGGATCATACACCATGATCAAGTAGGGTTTATCCCAGCAATGCAAGGATTCTTCAGTATACAAAATCAATGAATGTGATAAACCATAGTAAAAAATTGAAGTACATAAACCATATGATCATCTTAGTAGATGCAGAAAAGCTTTTGACTAAATTCAACTCCATTTATGATAAAAAAAAAAACTTTCAGAAAGTAGTCATAGAGGGAGCTTACCTCAACATAATAAAGGCCATATATGACAAACCCACAGCCAACATCATTCTCAATAGTGAAAAACTGAAACCATCTCTATTAAGATCAGGAACATGACAAGGTTGCCCACTCTCAATACTATTATTCAACATAGTTTTTCAAGTTTTAGGCACAACAATCAGAGAAGAAAAAGAAATAAAATGAATCCAAATTGGAAAGAAGTAAAACTGTCACTGTTTGAAGATGACATGATACTATACATAGAGTATCCTAAAGATGCTACCAGAAAACTATGAGAACTAATCAATGAATTTGGTAAAGTAGCAGGATACAAAATTAACACACAGAAATCTCTTTCATTCCTATACACTAATGATGAGAAATCTCAAAGAGAAATTAAGGAAACACTCCCATTTACAACTGCAACAAAAAGAATAAAATACCTAGGAATAAACCTACCTAAGGAGACAAAAGACCTGTATGCAGAAAACTATGAGACACTGATGAAAGAAATTAAAGATAATACAAACAGATGGAGAGATATACCATGTTCTTGGATTGGAAGAATCAACATTGTGAAAATGACTATACTACCCAAAGCAATTACAGATTCAATGCAATCCCTATCAAACTACCAATGGCATTTTTCACAGAACTAGAACAAAAATACTGTATGCTAACATATATATATGGAATCTAAAAAAAAAAAAAAAAAGAAAGAAAAAGATGGTTCTGAAGAACCTAGGGGCAGGACAGGAATAAAGATGCAGATGTAGCAACTGGACTTGAGGACATGTGGAGGGGGAAATGAAAGTTGAGATGAAGTGAGAGGGTGGCGTGTACATATATACAGTACCACATATAAAATAGCTAGTGGGATACAGCAGCAGAGCACAAGGAGATCACCTCAGTGTTTTGTGTCCACCTAGAGGGTTGGGGCAGGGAAGGTGGGAGGGAGATGCCAGAATGAGGTGATATGGGGATATATATATATATATGTGATTCATTATGTTATACAGCAGAAACTAACACACCATTGTAAAGCAATTATACTCCAATAAAGATATTAAAAAAAAAGCAAATAAAAGAATAATGCAAAGCTAAAGCAAGACATAGAAAAATAGCAAAATGTTACATTTACTCCTGTGAAAATAATATTGCCTACATTCTTATACAGAATTATGGAAATAACATGATGTTTGATATGAAGTTATTTAAGGAGACAAGACATATATTTTATTCAATTTTAGTATTTCCATTGTCTCATTGTTATCAATGCAAAATGATCAGATAATAACTTTTTTTTTTCCAAAAGAGAGGATATCTAAAATCTTTGTGCCACCTGCATATACCCAAATTCTATACAATTTTGACACATATAACATTGATATTACATTGTGCTTTGCTTATTCTGCTAATTATCCTCACAAACTGAAATTATATAAAGTTATTTTCTGTGGAAATATCGTTTTATGACCTTCTTCAAATTTCCAAATGGTGTTTAAACAATATGGAGTATTTGATTCTCAGATTTTAAAATGTAAAATAGCTGCTGGGATGCTCTCTGGAAATGACTGCTTCCTCGTAATTTCTTGGACCTTCTTTTGTGAATGAGGAAAAGTAGAAACAGTAAGACATTGATATTAACAAAAGAATAAAGTTTTGGTCTTTGAATATTTTATTTAACTAACAGAATTTTGTGAATTACTTGTGACCATGAGACTCTTGTAGTCTTTTAAATCAGTAGGCAAAAGTGTGTGGTGGCATTTTCCTCAAAGTTTCACTTCCTTGGTGTAACATATGTTCCTTTCACTAAGAAAATACTATAAAATGCTTGGAAATATATTTAATGCCAATATGTAAAAAATAGTATATAATCTACTTATTTTTGACTTTCCAAGAGGTGTCTAGCATGTTTGAATTTTATTTGTCATCAATATCTGAACTTTGACAACATCTATTATCTAGTAAGCCATAGAATTCAACTAATTGCATTTAACATTTATGTACTAACCATATATTCTTTTAACTTAAAATGATAGGTAAGAATGTTAGTGGTTAAAAATTATAATCCCATCAGTGAAAAGTCATGGATATCTTGGTCTCCATTATATTATTCTAAGGTAAAAGTTCAATACAATAACAACTGAATCATAATTTTTACAACACAAAGCTCAGAAACAAATTCTTTTTAACATAAAATTCTTCAGCAAAATTATGGTGGAAATACCCATCTTGAAATAATTAACAGAAAGAAAATTAATATGTTCATATACCTTACAGCATGTGATTTTCATACTAATCTCATGTGACAAATAAGTCATTTTCTTCCCCTTTTAAGACTAATAATATTGAAATTTTCTACCGAAGGGCACACAATAATTATGTGATAGAGAGAAACCTAGAATTTATGTCTCTTGAATTTACAACCAGGCTTCTTTTTACTACAGCTAACTGCAATTTTCTGGAGACTTACCATCCTTGACACCCAGAGTATGGGGTTACTTTATATGTGAAAACTACAGACTGGGATAATTCATAAATGAAACATACTTTGATTGGAATGTGCAGTACCTTTTCTTCATGCAAATATTCTTATATAAGGAATTGTATGAAATTAATTTCATTTGAAAGAGCACAACACGAGGTAGAACTTCCAGAATGGTGAAGTAAGGGACTCCAAAAATACACTCCTCCATAAAAACAAGGAGAACATTTGCCAATATTGCCAAAATCAACTCTTTCAGAAATCTTAACTAAAGGCTTAGAACAGTCCAAGGTTTGTTTATATATTCAAGTAAAATAGTTGAAACTTGCTACTCAGGTCAAATGTATTCTTACCTATTTTTTGTCTGCTTGATCTAACAAGTAGTGATACAGAAGTGTTGAAATCTCCAACCAGAGAATAGTGGATTTGTTTGCTTTACCTTTCATTTCTATCAGCTTTCTCTCATAAATGTTGATACTCTTTTAAAAAAATATATATTGGGGTATAGTTGATTTACAGTGCTGTGCTACTTTCAAGTACACAGCAAAGTGAATCAGTTATACATATACATATATCCACTCTTTTAGATTCTCCTCCCATATAGGCCATTACAGAGTATTGAGTAGAATTCCCTGTGCTATACAATAGGTCCTTATTAGTTACTATTTTATATATATAGTGGTGTGTATATGTCAACCCTAATCTCCCAATTTATCACTCTCCCCATGACCCCCCTTCTGTTTTGTAGATAAGTTCATTTGTGCCCTTCTTTTAGATTCCACATATAAGTGATATCATATGATATTTGTCTTTCTCTGACTTACTTCACTCAGTAAGACAATCTTTAGGTCCATCCATGTTGTTGCAAATTGCATTATTTCATTCTTTTTAATGAGTGAGTAACATTCCATTGTATATATGTACCACATCTTCATCCCTCTTTTATTAAGTGTATACATGTTTAGGATTTTATGTCTTTTTGGAAAATTGACAGCTTTCTAATTATGTAACATCCTTTTTATGCTTGATAATCTTCCTGTTCTGAAGTCTGCTATGTCTGACATTAATATAGCTACTCAGCTTCCTTTCAATTATTATAAAAAAATTGGAAATCAACCAATGTAATTTACCATATCAACAGGCTAAAGAAGAAAAGTTATATGATTATATCAGTTGATGTAGAAAAATCATTTGACAAAATCCAACACTTATTCACTGAAAGAAAATCTCAGCAAAGTAAAAATAGACGGGTAGTCCTCAACTTAATTAAAAAAAATACCTACAAAAGACCTACATTAACATCATCCTTGATAAGATACAGTATTGATTCTACTACTATCAAGAACACATCAAGGATGCCCTCTCCCATCACTCTTGTTCAACATCATACTGGAAGTCATAGCTAGTGCAAAAGATAAGTAAAAGATATAACAATATGAGATTAAAAGAGAAGAAATGAAATTGTCTTTATTTGAAGATGACATGATTATATTTAGGACAAAAATAATCTACAAATAAAATACTGGAAAGAATATAGCAAGTTGAAGCATAAAAGATCAATATGAAAATGTCATTCTTTTCCAGTATACCAGCAACAAACAACTGAAATTTGGAATTAAAAATAAAACTACCATTTACATTAGCATGAAAAAATATAATACTTAGATGTAAATCTTACAAAATATGTTCAGATTATTTTGCAGTAAACTACAAAACAATGACAAAAGTAATCAAAGAAGATTTAAATAAATGGAGGGATAGTCTGTATTGTAGTATTGAAGACTCAACTCATCCAGGGTTTCCTCCTCCCAATGATGGCTTTATTATTTATCTTTGATGAAGGTCTTAAAAACCAAATCATATCTTCCCAACTTGATCTATACACCAATGGAATTCTAATCAGAATTCAAGCAAAATATTTTGAAGATACCAAAAATTTGATTTTAAAATTTTTATGGAAATGTAAAG
The DNA here is from genome assembly GCF_005190385.1 of Monodon monoceros. NCBI lineage: Eukaryota > Metazoa > Chordata > Mammalia > Artiodactyla > Monodontidae > Monodon > Monodon monoceros. The sequence goes on from NW_021703767.1 coordinate 17,036,821, forward strand.
GAGCTAGAATAACCGACACAGTACTGAGAAAGATCATGAAGTTGAACAATGCAAACTACATGGTTCAAGACATAAAGCTAGAGTAACCATGAAAACATGAAATTGGCAAAATAATAGACAAATATATTAATGGACCAGAATACAGAGCCAAAAATAAATCCACACAGATATAATCAACTGAATTTTGACAAAGGAACAAAGGCAGTTCAATGTAGAAAGGATAGTCTTTTCAACAAGTGGTTCTTGATCAATTGTACATCCTTACATGGAAAAAAATAAAGAACCTAAACACAGAACTTACACCTTCAAAAAATTAACTCAAAATGTGTGATGGACCTAACCGTAAAATTTAAAACTATAAAACTCCTAAATAAGCACAGGAGAAAATATATGTGACTGTGTTTTATACTTAATTTTAGGTACAAACAAAAGATGAAATCCATCAGAGAAAGATAGATAAGTTGAACTTGATTAAAATTAAAAAGCTTCTGTTCTGAGAAAGACACTCTTAAGAGAATATGGTTTCTAAACCATAGATTAGAAAAGACATTTAAAAAATATATGTGGTAAATGACTTGTAACCAAAATATACAACGGACTCTTAAAAATGAACTTTAAGAAAATGAACCTAATTAAAAAATGGCAAGATATCTGAACAGGCACTTCACCAAAAAGATATACAGTTGGCAAATAAATATATACAACAATGTTCAACATAATTTTTCTTAATGTGATACCACTGCACACCTACTGGAATAGCCAATATTCAAAAAAATGACAATACCAATTGCTGACAAGAATGTGGAGGAACAGAAATTCTTTCTTATGATGGATGGGAGTGAGAAATGACACAGCCACTTTGAAAGATAGTTTGACAGTTTCTTACATAGCTAAACATTGTCTACCATACAACCCAGCATTTGTGCTTTTAGGTTGCTACTCGATTGATTCGAAAATGAATGACATATATGGTTGTTTATATCAGCTTTATTCATCATCACAAGTCTGGTAGTGACCAAGATGTAGATTAATGAATAAACAACTGGTGGAAAAACTATACAATGATTTATTATTCAGGAATAAAATGAAGTAAGCCATCAAGCAATTTGGCCTATTAGGATAGGTATGTGACATAGATTAATAGGGTACTTGTATGGCATTAAATTAGCAAATATTAGATATTTTTTTAAGTTAATGTCTAATTTTAAGAAATTATTATTATTATTATTTGCCTAATGCAGCTTTTTCCTGCATTATTTTTATTTATTATTGCATGACTGACACTTTGAAACTAACACACTATTGTAATAAATTATTAAATGTCCTTTATAATAGTATCCATTTAAAATTAAGCCTTCTTAATTAATTGAAGAATATTTAATAACATTAGAAATTCATACTAAATGATCTATTAAATGAAAAAGTTGAGAGACTTCCTTGGTGGCACAGGGTTTAAAAATCTGCCTGTCAATGCAGGGGACACAGGTTCAATCCGTGGTCTGGGAAGATCCCATGTGCTGTAGAGAAACTAAGTCCATGCAGGACAACTACTGAGCCTGCACTCTAGGGCCCACAAGCCACAACTACTGAGCCCTCATGCCACAGCTACTGAAGCTCATGTGCCTAGAGACCATGCTCTGCAACAAGAGAAGCCACCACAATGAGAAACCCAAGCACCACAACAAAGAGTAGCCCCCCACTCACCACAACTAGGGAAAGCCTGCGTACAGCAACAAAGACCCAATGCAGCCAAAAGTAAATAAATAAATAAATAATAACAACAAAAAAAAGAAAATGTTAAGGTACAAAATTGTAGATATAACATAAAGTATATTTTGGAAAAAATATACCAATGCATATAAGTGCACAGGACGAATTCTGTCAGTGTTTTTGGGTTCTTAACTATCTTTAGACTGTGGGATTGCTCTTACATGTATTGTTCTAAGCTAAGAGTTCTTTAGCTTTTATTCTAGTTTCAGAGGGTTCCACAATCCAAAAAATTTAATGATTGTGAAAACTCTCTTCTAATCCAGAAATTCCCAAGTCCTAAAGCCAGGTTTCTTGCCTCTATGTCTAGCATCTTCAGCCAATTCCTGTTGCTGCTCAGCAGTTTAAAAACATGTCAAGTCATTTAAAATAATTTAGATAAAATTATAGAAAATTTATTTTTCTGTTGATTTCTTTCTAAAAATTAAGCCACAAGAATGTTACCCATTCTTACCTGTAGAATCACATTGCTTTATCTCAGTTTTCTCTTTAAATTTTATTTACAAAATCACAGATGCTACTTGCTGGAGGCCTTGCACATTTGTTTACAAATACAAATTCTCACTTGATTAAGTGGGCTTTCTATTATATATGTGTAGATAAAGAGATAGAGATGATATAGTTAATATAGATACTGATATAGATGATATGGAAATAGAATCTCACCTCTGAAATTTTGTTTATTAATTGGTAAATCTTGTTTTAATTGATTATACAAACTTTGTCCTATCTTCTAAATGAATTATACTAATTGCAAGTGAGTTACTTCTAAGACAATTTGTATTTCTCGTACATCTAAAAGAATAAGATAATTTCCATTACACACAGACTCATGTTGAATTAGGAGTTACTGGAATCAAATAATGTGTTGCCAGGAATCGATTTGGTTGTGAGGATAACACTCACATAACTAAATTGCTTCTGCTGCTTTTTTTTTTTTTTTTTACTTTGAACAATGGCTACACATTTAAGAGGATTTTAGATTCATAACTTCTTGCAGAAAGCTTGACTGCACATGCAAATCATACTGATGTTTATTAATCTTACTCTTCATGTAAAAACAGTGAAATAAAGCACAGGATTTGAGAGAATATCAACTTTCCATATTCTCTTTCTAAGTACTATGATGTAATGTGAAATTTTATCATGAGTGAAATGACAGATGTAGTCATCCCTGACAACTGATTTTCAGTAAAGGTGAGGTTGTTTGTAAAGTGAAAGAGAAATCATAAGCCAATGGTGAAAAGCAACGTGTGCTGACTGGCAGCAGCATGTATTAACTAACTGGAATTGCCCCATGTATTCACTGAGACATTCCCCGTATGTGTCATCAAAGAAAGTGCCACAAGCCACAGGAAGAATGGGAAATGACTATGCACCAAATATAGCATGTAATTAAAAAAATAAAAAAAACTATTCTGAAGTAATCATGCTGAAATTTAATCAACTTTGTAAAAGCAAAATTCTGTATGTTCCCTTGATATTTAGTGTGAACAATATGTCCTAAGATCAATGAACTTACCAAATATTTATTGTTCTTTATTTCTTATTTGGTATGTTTTAGCTTTCATGAGAATTTTAATTCTTAGGTAATTGTAAAACAAAGAAAACTTCAATTTCATTACCTTTGGTCATTTCCCATGAAGACATGAAATCATGATATAAGTCCAAACCAAACTATCCCTAACCCTGGTCCTTCTTTCCCCTCTCCTCGTCATTCTTTTACCATCTTCACATGCCCTCTGCCATGGAATATCTGGTCAACCTTACATCTCTGAGACAAGTTAGAGTGCCTTTAACCAACTCTGACTCCCCGATGCATTTCTAGCTCCAATCCCAGAAGTGGTAGACTAATTTTCCTCTCCAGTGTGGCATGGATATCAGCCAATCAGAACAGAGCTCAGCCAAAATTAACTGTCCCTCAGTGTGTATGTTCTTTTTGGTAATATTCTATTTCATAGAGCATTTGATACAAGTGAGTCCTCCCACCTTCTTGAAATGCCCATTTCCCTTGGTTTCCAGTATACCAACTTCTTTTGGTTATATTACTATTTCATTATGTGCTCTTTTTCAGATTCCTCTTTTCATTCCACCTTTTATCCTATACTTCTGGGGTAACTCAAGGTATAATTTTCAGAATTTTTCTTTTCTCTGTTGATACTTCTTAAGAAATTTCAGATAATCTTATGCCTTTAGATACCATTCATACATTGAACACTTTTACAATGCTCACTAATTAAGTTTCTTAGGTTTAATTATACATTCATACTCAAAACAGTATCATAAAACATATTTTATATCAGTCTGCTCAGAAGGTTATCAAACAGGAACCAAAGCATGGCAGCAGCTCAACATCAAACATTCCTTTCAGGAGTAGTTCTTTCAGCAGTCCATGAAACAGTCCACAGACTCACCCAGAAGAAGTCAACTCAGATGACAGTTCAGGTTCATGGAGGTGAGACCACTTTGGGTAGCTGGGGAAACTTCTCTGACTTAGAAACATCATGTCACACAGGAGTTAATATCCATATAGGCATAGCTTCCAGGACCCCTGCAAGAAACATGCCAGTTCCAAGAGTCACTGCTCAATGTATAACCCCAAGGAGTATTCATAGTTCCTTATTCAGATGCCAATTTACAAATTAGGGGTAATCTCTGTTTTAAGTAATGTTGCCTGGAGATGGCATTCAACTCTTATCAGATTACCATGGGAACAAAGCCTGCAAGTTAACGGAAGGTCAAATCCCCATGTAAAACTAGAAACACTTGGCTTCTCTTTGCCTATAACTCTCAAATTTCTGACTTCTGCCTAGACTTTTTCTCTGAACTTCATACTGATATATCCTACTGCCTACTTGACATTTTCGCTTGAATATTTAACTAATGATGCCTGTTAATAACATCCATATTTGAATTCTTGACTTTCCCCACCAAACACATTCTTCCAGTCTTCCCATTCTCATTAAATGGCAATATCTTTCTAGATGCCAACATCAAAATTTTGGAGTCATTCATAACTTCTCTATACCTCCTATACCCCACATCCAATCAGCAGATACTGAATATCCAAAGTCCAAGCTTTCTACCAAATGTCACTGCTACCTCTCTACCTTACATAGCCACAATTTCTTGCCAGTCATTGCAATAAATAAATTACTCTAAGGTTATTCTGCTTCAGAACCTCCTTGTAAGCTATTCACAATAGGAATCTGAGTGATCTTTTTAAACTAAAGTAAAATTTTGTCACTCATTTATTTAAAACTGTCCATTGGCTTCCTACCCCCTCAAAATAAAATACTATTACTTTCTTATGCCTATAGATTCTTCATAATCTGTCTCCAACTGCCTCCCTGTCTTTAGCTCATGCTATTCTCAACATGGTGGCCTCCTGGTCGATCATTGAATACACTAAGCATGATTTTACTCAGAACCTTTGCAAAATATGTTCATTCTGCCTGGAATTTTCTTCTCCAAAATATCCTCATGTTTGGTCCTCACAATTTTAAGTTCTTACTGAAATGTCACTTTATTAGAAGGCATTAGCCTGACATAAAACAGTACCCCGCCCTGAAATCCATATCTCCTTCATAAATTTTATTTATCTTCACAACAGTATTCACCTTCTAATATACCATGCACTTACATTTTTAGTTTGCTTGTAAATGGTATGCCTTGATCACTAAAATATGTTTCCTGATGTAAGAAATTGTGTGTGTGTGTGTGTGTGTGTGTGTGTGTGTTTATGGTGCAAATATTATACCTAAATCAGAACCTGGGACAAATAGTTTCTCAATAAATATGTGTTGAATAAATGATTAAGGAAATGAATGAATAAGTAATATGAAATGTTTGTGTGTCTTTATGTGTCTATGTGTGCATCTGTTTTGAAATCATCACTAAGTATGAAAATATTTCACACAAATCCTTTCCCTCAAGGATTATATCTCCATGGGTTGGTACTGCAACCTCTAGATAATAAACACTTAAATCATTTCTTATACATCTATCTCATCTGGCAGCTACTTAATCTGGGCCTTTTAAGGCCCAAGTCTCCTTGTATGGTTCTACCGAGGTTAATTCTTAATAACGTGGGTTGGTCATCTGTCAAAAGAGCTCCTGAATTCTTCAGCCTACAGTTTGTTTCCCCTTCATGGTCCTATTGTCTCCTATTTTCTTTGTTAAATCCAAATTTCACATTTTTCTTTCAGAATTCCTTCAGAGGAACAACTTATAACACTGTGCCTTCTGAGAGTCTACTGGCAATATAGATATTGTTATAAATTTTCATAAAAAATGGGTAACTTGTGATGGCATTTTTGGCTAGAAAAACCACAATTTGGAAGGGTGTACATTGGTTTCTGCCTTCTAGGGAATCAACATTTATCTTTGGAATAAACTTACCTGTGTTCTGAGAGAAGAGTTGCTTAATATCATGAACATATAAGGTAAAAACATAATTAGGGAAGGAACCCAAGTATATGCTTTATATGGAGATGGTGAATATTCTACTTCATAATAATAGTTGGGAGTAATAACTTGATCACATGGTAGAACTGTTGGAAAAACTCAATGTGAAAAAAAAAGTTACCAAATGCTTAGTTAGAGTACACTGAGCACATAAAAATACATTTTTAGGAGTATTATGTATCTTATTTCCTTGTTTGTTTTGGCCCCATTCACTTAAAGCAGTGTGGGAGCTAAAAGCAGATGAAAGTGGGAAGGATTTTTAGGTTTAATCTTACCTTTACTGAATCCTAGAAGAAAAGCCATATAAAAGAGATGCCTGAGTCTGGTTAGAAGATAACCTGGGCCAAAGGAGGGTGATATACATACTGTATAATTAAGATGATATTAATAAACTTTGTATAATGTAATATCAACTACTATATTTGTTTTTCTGAACCTTGGATGCAGGCAATTTCCTGTTGGGAGAGACTCCCAAAGGGAATTGATTTATTATTCTTCATGAATTATGTAACATCTGGGGGCACAAAATGAGGTGGGACTTGAAATTGGAAAGAGAATAATGTTTTTTTGTTGTTGAAGATCAGGAAGTTGAAAGAAAAGATTCTTGTTGGTCAGGCTGAGCTGGGCACTTGTACACACAAACCTTCCAGAAGTCTAGGATTATGGGTTTTCAGTGTGGATAACAGTAATTATAAACTACTCTTCCTTTTTACTTCCATTCTAAGATTCTATCAAATCTTATTAGAAGGTATAGTATTGTCTCTATTGTATTATGGGAGATTAGGGAAAATAATGATCCCTTCCCTCCATCAGAGGTCACTGAAGGGCATCAGATGGTCACTAATAGCTGTAAGTCACAAATATGTGGCTATATCAAAAGGTTTGGCAGCATTGAAAAAGTAGCACTATACCATTAAGATAAGAAGACCAGAGGAAAAAAGATTGAGTTCATTACATTTTTTTCCAGAAAAAAAGAGGCAGATAGTATGAAATTAACAGAAATAGCTGGGAAGTCAGTTTTTAAAATCAAGGCCAATATGAACTCTGACAAAATAATTTGATATAAAACAGATGCATGAATTAATTCTATAAACTTAAGTTAGTTAGGCTCAAGGACAAATAAACACTATTTCTATACAGATTCTTTTTAATGACCTTCAGAGTTGTCTTACAGAATTTTTTTTTTTTTTTTGCAACTCCACAGCATCAACTCTGCTAGATGTTACTTTACCTTCTTTGGTTCAAGAAATGAACTAGAACACTTACCTAGGCTTAGGTATATATTCATTTCTATAAGGGCTGTTTCAGAGGGTCTCCTTGCACTACTTCTCTCCTTTAGGGAATTGCATTTTGGAATTTCCATGAGACTTGGCACTTTCTAAATATGCTCCCTTATAGGACCTTCATATTCGCATGCAAGATCCCTCTTGAGTACAGTCCTATAAACCAGACTGCCCAAAGGTAAATAAATCACTCTAAACAAAGACTCAATTTGATAGTAAAATATGCAGAAATCATCTCTAAACCATTTCAGTGCTATCAGGATATATCTTTTAAAAGGTAATTAAAAAAAATTTAAACCCAGAATCATACCTGAACTATTAATTTATTTAATTCAGTTAATTGTATTAAATGCATGCAATTTTTATGACATTCTATAAAAAAAGTATTAAAGACTGTCATGTCCCAATATTGTATAAATGTGCAAAAATAAGAATTTGCAAAGTTGTTTTAGAAATCACATATTAAATTAAGAATAAAAATCAGATTAATAAAATTAACATAATTTGCCTTCCTTTCTAGTTTTTTATTAAAAATATCATGATGGTAGTTATATTAGTCAGATTTGGTTCTGGGAAAAAATACTTCAATGATTAATGGAAAAAACAATGATCATATATTTGTCCCTGGTTCTGTGGTTCAGCTGGGTGGTGTTTCTGGTCTGGGCTCACTTGGCTGATTTTTGCAGTCAATTGGTGGAATATCTGAGAGAGATGGAATGGCTGGATAGCTGGATCCTCCCTCCTACTTTTCTCTTATCCTTTAGGATTCTTGCCTGGACTTGTTTGCATGGTGGAAGAAACATTCTCAACAATGATAGGGCGAGTGCCACACACAAGCACTTTTCTTTTGTTATTCTCCATTGTCCAGCAAAGTCACATGGACAAGCAGAATTCGGTATGGGAAGGTATTCTCCAAGAACATGTATATAGAAAAAGAAGTTTTGGTTATCAATTTGCAAACAATCTCTCAGTAGACATGTTTAACATAGGTGAATTTCTAGTAAATAAAGAGAAACAGAGAAAAGAGACAACGAAAGTTTGAACATAAACACACCTTATGGTAGAAGATCTTCAAGCTCTGAAGTATATTTCTCTCTTCATATTATTTCTTTCCATATTTACATCTAAGTATATTTATGTAATAAAATCTATGGGTTTAATTTTGGCTAACATGCTCATTACCATACCCAGGGAAGAGTAATTCCATATCAGTGGAAAAATAATACTGATAATTAATATGTATAATTTTATTTTACTTGCCTTCCCATGCATCCAAAAGTAATTAATATTGATACAAAATAACCACAATAAGTACATATATTTTAGACATCATTTGTATGATCATTATTCTTTGGCATACTAATAATACCTAACTGGATATCTCTGAAGCTATCTTAGAAGCCAAATAAATCTGATCAGAAGAAAAGGTGGTACCAAAATCTATAATTTGATTTGGATATAATCACTATCACTGAAAATTTCATTGTTCTAGAGGGAATTCTGGGTTTCTTTTCAGTTATATTTATGGTTGATGCTGCTGCTAACCTTTGCTTAAGGAGACAGCATTATGAAACAGATAAATACCATTAATGAAACCACAACTGCCAGAAAAATATGAATTAATAAAGGAGAGAAAGTTTGGGGCATGTGGCCGATTTTCACTTGTAACCACCTACATAGCTTGAAGACATAGCTGCCAGACTATGAATAATAAATAACATGGTCTACTTGGAAAACGATGCCAAATTATATCATACCATAATGGTTGATTGCTGGGATACAATCAGAGTTTCTTAAGTAACATGAGAAAAGTTTGTGCTGGGGTGTTGTGTACTGCATTGTTTTTCAAGTTGAGTTTAGTTGAGGCATGAGGGCTGGCATATACAGTGAATGTAAAATTCTATTTCAAAGTATTGAATTCTTGCAGGAAAATATTTAAACAATGAATGAGGTATAATCCTGGCCAAAAGTATGCAATATGAAAACAAGATTAAATTGTTAGCTAACTAAGGTAAAATCCATAACCTTGTCTATGACTTCTCTTGGGAAAGTTTACAACTTTTATGGTATGTAGTTTAAAAAAACAGAGAACATTTCATTTCAATATTTCTGTAACATAAATTTAATGAACTCACTAGAAGTTTCTTCTGGGATTTCTAAATAACACTAATATTGACTTGTCTCATTTCCACAACATACATTACAGGAATACAAAAATCTTTCAATTCCAACATGAAATGTAGAGAGATCTAAATTTTATTTGTGGACTACTGAAATGATAGTGTTTTGTTATACTTCTGTTTAGTAGAAGGCTTTGTATATATGCGGGAAAAGATCCTAAACTGTGTTATTTTAACATTTATTTAGATAAGTATATATTCATATCGGAACATTTATATAAGTTTGAGTCATTAGAAATTTAGAGTCAAATTTTCAATTCTTTGTGATTTAAGATAGTAATAACCAAACATTTTCACAAAAGTGTTTCATGAGTTATAATTCTGAAAGTGAAATATAAATTTATATACCAGTAATTGTACAAAACAATTCAAATATAGATCAAATTAAGTATAGTGTACTAGAAACAGTAGACTCCAAGTAGATACTTTCTTTTATTTTTTAATAAATTTATTTATTTATTTGTTTTTATTTTTGACTGTGTTGGGTCTTCGTTGACATGCACAGGTTTTCTCTAGTTGCGTCGAGCGGGGGCTACTCTTCCTTGCAGTACACGGGCTTCTCATTTTGGTGGCTTCTGTTTGCAGAGCATGGGCTCTAGGCGCATAGGCTTCAGTAGTTGTGGCACGCAGGCTCAATAGTTGTGGCTCGTTGGCTCTAGATAGCAGGCTCAGTAGTTGTGGCACACGGGCTTAGTTGCTCTGCTGCATGTGGGATCTTCTGGGATCAGGGCTCAAACCCGTGTCCCCTGCATTAGCAGGCAGATTCTTAACCACTGCACCACCAGAGAACCCTGGTAGATACTTTCTGAATGAATCAATGTAAGACAAAATATTATAATAAAGGGAAAACAAACAGAATAAGTAAACCTAGATTTTTCTGTTAACTTTATATGGATGCTTTAAAACTATTTTCTAATGTATAATTTTATTATATATTATATTATTAAGCTAATATATAATTTAATTTTATGTACATATATATGTTATTACATGATAGATATAAAAATCTGTACCTCTTTACTAGGTTTGATTTACTTTCTTACTACTGCTATGACAAGTAAACTAAGGTTCCAAGAGGGACTAGCTTTCATTATTGCACAACACAAAGTTTATAATTTTAAATGGGCCTAAGTGACCTGGAAGAATTCTATATTCTAACATAAGTACCGTAGAGGATGTTAAGGAAAATGCCTATTGGTAGATTGGTAATACCCTAAAATAAATGGGTCTCAAGTGTCCATTTTAATTTGTTCTCCTTATAATCTCAAAAGATGCAATAACACTGGAACTCTAACTGTATGATTAAGAATTCTATTTTCATTTATTGACTTATATTAGCACTTGAAGAGTTTTCAAGTGCATGCCACTTCCAATGCTTTGTTTTGACATTTACAGTGTGGATTCAAGACCTATCCATGAAAGGTAAAGTTATGAAATATTTTAATGTAATTAAGAGAAATTTTATGGCATTGTAGTATTAAAGGACTTACTTCATAAAGGAACAAAAAAGGAAACATTATTCAATTTCTGTATATCAATAAATATCATAAGGAATGTGAAGAGAGACACTGCATACTGTCCCCAAAAAATATATGACTGACAGAGAATTATTATAGAGAATATGTAAAGAACTCCCACAAATTAGGAAGAAAAAGATGTAGCTCAACATAATAACGGGTGCTGTGTATAAACAGACATTTTGATGAATGTCTCATAATTGTATAAAAAGATTTCAACTTCTTTTGTAATTAGGGAAATTCCAATTAAAACCACAGTGAGATGCTATTTCACACTCACCAGATTGGCAAAAATTAACAAGTTCAAGAACGTGAAGTTTTGGCAAGGATGTATTTAGAGTAACGGGAACTCATACAAGGCAGATAAGCTGTACATCAGTGCAAATATTTTTGAAAGCAATTTGGCATTATCTAATGAAGCTGAGAACGTGAAGTAAAATCATAATTCTACTCCTGGGAATATAACCTAGAGAAATTTTGACCTGTGTTCACCATGAGTCATGTAAATGAATGCTGAACGCTCTTAAAAGTGGCATTGTTTGTACTAGCAAAATAAAGCACGATTAACAAATGAACACGTTAACAAAACACCAGAACCAAGATATGCATTGAAAAGAAGGTAGATTAATACGCAGTATTACATTCTTATAATGCAAAACTGCTCTGTAGTAAAAAATGATGAACTGTAGCTACCAGTTACACTGTAACTAAATCTCACAAAAATTTTGTTGGTTCATAAAAAGCAAGTTGCAGGAGGAGCAAAGAAATAAAAACAAAGAAATTCAGTTGCATGACCGCTAACTGGTTTGAGGGAGGAGCAGAGAGCAGAGGAAGAGGGGATGGACTCTGGTGGTCCAGTGGTTAAGACTTCGCCTTCCAATGAAGGGGGTACTGTTTCGATCCCTGGTCGGAGATCTGAGATCCCACATGCCTCGTGGCCAAAAAAACAAAACATAAAACAGAAGCAGTATTGTAACAAATTCAATAAAGACTTAAAAAAAAGAGAAACTAAGGATGGGCATAGAGGAACCTTGGTAGTATTATTTAAGCTTGATTTCTTGGGCTTGTTGGTGGGTGTTATAGTTTGTGTTATATTTTTTAATGGCTTACATATACAAATATTGACACCCATTTATGTTTTCAGAATTTAATAAAAATTGAGAGTAATGACAAATAGATATTCCAATAGTTTCTTGCCACCCCTCTATGGTTTATCTTGCTCCATCAACATTTTGATTCACTTTGCAGACCTTCTACCATAAAGGAGTAAAAAGGGGTTCAGTTATTAGTCATAATAAAAGAGAAGAAATGTTTAATTTCTGTGTCTTTCTCTCTTCCCAGACGTTATCATTTCAGATTCGGTCAGGAAAGCAGCAGTCACTCTGCATATTTTGAGTCAGAAGAGATACAATACAGGGGAGTAGTGGGACAAGTGATTGTTAAAAGAGCTAGGGAACTATTACCAAGAATCTCCTATATGTTCATCTTTTCAGGAAGATGCTCGGAAAGTACTGACAAAATCTACAGAGTCAAACATGAAGATTGGGGGCTAGACTACCAGAGACTGTGGTCATTCTATATGAATCTTTAGTTTCCCACGTGATTCTGAAATAAACTCTCTAAAGATAAATCTTTGAAAAACTCGGTTATAGATGATTATTATTTTACTACCTTCTGGATCCCTTCTAAGATACTGTAAAACAATGATAATATGAATACTAATACATAGTCTTCAACAGTGGCACCAATTAGGAGAGTTTTACCAAAAATGAGTGTTCTGGGCTAGGTTACAACCACTCAATCTTACTTGGCTCCCTTTATGTAAGGCCTTCCCTTCCTTTTACCTTCTTCCTGTGCTTGAGAATCAGAGATCAGTCTAAATTATTTTGGTTACCCTGACCTAACAGATTTTCCACAGAACTTTCCTAGATTATATCACCCTAAGGGCTATATTCAACTCAGATTGGAATTTACAATTTTTCCAACACGTCTCTAAATAAGCTACTGAGAATATCATATTTACATCAAGATGTGGCTCTGAAGTTCCACTATCCATTACCATGTATCAACTGCACTAGGCACTCTGAGGTGATCACTTACATTTCTGGAAAAAAAGAAAGAAGCTAAACTACAACTTTGGTGACGTTCTATAAAAATTCGATCTGAGGACACACTGACCAATGTGTCCATGAATTAATAGAATATTCAAGTTAAAAAGAAAGTGATTCTCAGGCTAACAATATCTTTCTTAAAGTCAGTGTAGTTTTAGCCAGTGTACACTTCTACTCATTAAATAGATTTAACTCAGCTACTTGATAAATTAACTTATTCTATTTATTAAGAAGTAACCTCTAAAGATTGCTCAGAACAGAGAGGTGGAGAGGATTCAGTAGAAAACTGACAATTTTTCTCAAAAACTATCAGCATACTTAAATTTTTTTAGTCTTTCTAAACTTTTTAAATTTTTTTTTCATTGAAGTATAGCTGATTTACAATATTGTGTTAATTTCTGCTGTACAGCAAGGTGACTCAGTTATACACTTATAGACTTTTCTAAATATTCTTTTCCATTATGGTTTATTTCACGATATTGAATATAGTTCCCTGTGCTATAGAGTGGGACCTTTTTGTTTATCCATTCTATATGTAATAGTTTGCATCTACTAACCCTAAACTCTCAGTCCATCCCTCCCCACCCCATCTTCTCCTTGGCAACCACAAATTTGTTCTCTATGTCTGTGAGTCTGCTTCTGTTTTGTAGATAGGTTCATTTGTGCCATATTTTTAGATTCCACATATATTATATGTATTTGTCTTTCTCCTCCTGACTTATTTCACTTGGTACGATAATATCCAGTGCATCTTAAATTTTTCTACCTTGAATTCTTATAAAAGGATGAGGAGAGGAATATGAATATTTAGCTAAATTTTTGCAAATCAAAACAATGACTATAACTACCTGGAAAAGCTCAGCGTTCTACTTATATTTCAAAAGATTTTTATTACTTTACCAACAGTGTTAGACAGGACCTTTTATTATCTCCATTTAATAAATGATAATTAGCTTGCTTAAGGTCTTATAGCTTTTCACAAGCAGAGCTTTAATTTGAATTATGTCCATCTAGATTCACAATAGGATATTTAGGATGCTATGTGAGAGATTAATCCTCTACTGTCTACAGCATATTTAACCCTGTCTCATCTGAGGAGTTGCACTTTGGGGCAGTTTCCCCATGTCCAGAAAAATTTCTCAAACCAAGATAGCCTTTACTTAGAAATCAACTAGTGATACCCTGATAATGCAGCCTTGTAAACCCATAAACTTTTTCCAGACCCAGAAACCTCTTTTTTCCACAGTCCTGTCTAAACCCATGCCTACCTTCTTATTTTGGCAGCTTAAAAGTGGAATGGTGCATTTCATGATTCTTCACTTGTCTGGAATTCTTTCCCTTGCTCTTTGCTCTATTTTGCCCTCTGTGATCCATTTCCCAACCTGTAAGCCTTGACCATACTTCACCCCTACTCCCTTTGGCCCTCTTAACAAACCCCAACCACCCCTACACTTCTCCCCTCAACATTCCTTTGTCCATTTCTTGGCTACCCACCAGCCTGGCCTGACCTCCAGGGCTGAGTTTCTTGGCTTCGCTCCTCTGGTGGTTGTGTTAAATTTGCTACTGATATTGAAAGGATTATTGTTCTGGGAAATTCTACTTGCTATTTGAATGTCAAACACCTAATACATGGCTATCCTTTTTTCAAGTATAGTATACATTCTTTTTCTTTTGTGAAGAGGCAATTTGGCTAAAGGATTAAACATAGAGAAAGAAACTAGAGTCAAACTGTCAAGGTTCAAACTCCAGGTCTTTGGCTTTCTAGCTGTGTAAGTTTGGGCAAGCTTCTTTGTTTCTCTTTATTCCTTTATAAAATAAAATACTAGCCATAATATCATTTTTGAGATGATTAGATGGAGTTGATATACGGAAACCATTTAGACATTCTTGGCACTGGAAAAGTGCTATATATATATTTTAATATTGTCTGGAGCACCAGAATGTTTCAGTGATTTTCACACATTTTTCATTTATAATTACATTTGCAAATTATATCAAATAGGATTCTTCATAGATAAATTCATTTGTCTGTGGTGGGCACCCATATACCATCTCTGGCAAGTGTACATATACAGTGACTTAGTGGGATTTTTAACATGTCCGTGTTTATAATGAGAAGATTTAATATGACCACTTTGGTTAATGAGGAAAAAAAATCTGCATAATTTCAAAAACTGAAATCTGTGTGTTTTAACAAACAATGAATAGAACAGCACTTTGCCTTTGCAGCAGTGAGAAAATCAGGCTGCCTGCAATGAAGTGTCCACTATGAGAAATGGCTGGAGGTGAGAGAGGTTTCCTTGATAATCCAATTTTGACATTTATGCAAGGGAAATGGTGAATGGAGATAAGCAATACATGATCATGTGCAGTCCAGTAGTAGGGTCTCATTTGCATTTCAGGAATATTTCTCAGACAGTAGTGTGAGTATAGCCAGAGTATTTTTGATCAGGTGGAAGTCAATTTCTGTAATATAGATGTGAAGCAATGATGGTCAGCAATAAGGTAGGGGATAAATTATTAAGAAATGGAATCTGTAGACCTAGTGACTGATCCAATAGAGAAAAGTGGATGATTTCTCAGAAAAACTACTAAATGATTAACAGCTTCTTTTATTAAATGGGAACTATAGGAGAGGAAACCATTTTTAATGTAAAGTAGTTGATTATGGATTTAGACATGTTGAGAAAGAGGTGACATATTCCCTGTTGTAGACATTTAGCACATTGTTACAGAAGCCATTTTCGTACCTAGATGATAATAATTAGACAAGGGCATAGTATAGAGAGCAGAATATACTTGCAGAAGTCTTTCTCTGCAGTACTGAGATGAGAGTTCAAGGCTAAAGACCATGAATTGAGTGTTGTCAACCCCCACTATTTTGTGATGTTCTAAACCAGCCCTAAGTAGCTGAGATGTTGAAAGAAAGAGGAAGCATAGCTGGCTTTATCCAGCCATAAGATATTTAAAGAACAGGTTAGATACTGCAGGAGGAAGTCATCAGGAAGACATGACTACTGGTTGGCCTGTGAGCTAGACCCTGGCAATCGGAGGCATCTCAATCCCTCCCCTGACTTTGGAATGAATAGTGTGCCCACTGTTCTCACAGTAGAAGCCATTTTCAAGGACATAGACTTGAGAGAGCAAGGTGTTTTTTGAGACAATCTATCTGGACTGAATACATGACTGAACCTAGTTGAGACATCTACATAAACTTTTAAGATTCTGGCAGATGAGTGCGAAAATCTACTTGCCTTGCAGTTGGCCAAGACAAGTCTCCTATGTAAGCTTCCATATTTATTAAACCTGTCACTTACCAATCCAAAGTGGTCTGCCTCTTTCTTTGGTGTTGCCCTTCATGTAAGAGGGCCAGTTTTTGAACCAATAAGTACACAGAGGCAAGCGAGCCAGGGTTACAGCAAGAGAGTCATTGTAGTGAAAAGGCACAAGGTGTGGCCAAGAAGCCACATGGTGCAAAGCAAAGTAGAAAAAGAACTGGCAATTTAGTGTGGGATTGTGGGGAACAGAAGCAAGATATTTAAGTAAGCAAGAAGGAGGTCAATGGAGGTAAGAATGAGCCCTGAAGGACAGGAAGATTGATTCCAATACCAGCATATCAGAAGATTAAGATTTTAGATGTAGAAGCAGTTTCAGATTTTATGATATGGAAAGGGCATGAAACTGTATCGCTGAAATGAAGAGGAGGATAAGGTCCCTGTCACTAAAGAGTGAATAGCACTGCAAAGCCACTGCTCTGAGCTGTGCTCTAGAAGATTTGCTGGGAGTATAACACTAAACTACTGAAGATGAAGACACACTGTAGTTGTTTGAAGGTTTAGGGGGACACTGGGGCCACAGAAGATAAGGAGACTTTCTGTACAAGCCTCAGGGACAGTAGATGATAAGTGAGCAAGGTCTGGGCTTAACAGGCCTGTTTCAGTATAAAATCTATAGCCATCAGCTATGCTGAGACACCAAAGAGGGCTAAGCCAACCATTGACATGGTCATTTAACTCAGATCAAAACTGAAATGATAGGAGACAGGTCAGGCCACATCCAATCTGGGAAAAGGCAACACCTTCAACTATTATTCCTAGAGACCTCAGTGACATCAGATGGCTTTTTCAGTAGTTGTTCACCTTTGGTGGTATTGCATAGGTTTTCTACAGCAGCTCTCTTCTTTGAGGCTTTCACTGTGACAGGACCACATGAATTCAAGAGAGAAATTCCATTGTGCCTGAGGCCAGTGAACATACTCTTTCAGTTTAAAAGTTTTCTGGGATTGGAACCAGAACCGAGTTGCAGAATTAATGGTCCAATTCTGATTAATTCTGCCCTCAGACTGGTTATGTAATCCCAGCAATGTGGCTACTGATCACTGGGATGTCTTGGAGCCACCACCAATATCATCAGTAGAAATCAAAGATATAGGACAACTCTTCCAAGCAAGCCGCTACTTGGGTCCATGGGGCTGATGAACATTCTAAGAGAAACCGTTGCTAGGATCCCTGAAGGATCAAAGGAAATAACAGAGGAGGTGACAGCATATGGGCACCATCATGGTACTTATATCATTGAGCCCATGTGGGGATGATCTCAGTGTATCTGAAAATGATGGTTATTTTCACATCCACAATCTCCACGCTATTTTAAGCGTTCCTGTAGAGATAAGAGTCCCAGTCATCATTATCTACTTAATCCACTTAATATGTCAAATGGAGAAGGGAAATTTTGTTATTTGATCATTTATTTTTCAATACAAAATAACAGTATCATCTTTCTTTTTAAGTCTTTCTGCTGGGCAAAAACCAAAATAAAATCATACTACTATCTTTCAGTTTTTCTTAGTTGATTTTTTTTCATCAAATCACTCACATACCATAAGATCATGTAGAGAGAAGAAATTATAATTTCATATGCACAGTTTAGAGTCTTTTGTACCATTTTGAGGCCATGTAATATAATGATTAAAAGAAAGAGCCCTGGTCCCAGATTGTCTTGGGTTAAGAATCTCAGCTCTATCACTGCTAATTACATAAAAAGCAACTTGCTTTGACTTAATTTGACTTCACTTTCCTCTGAAGTAAAGTGGAGTTTGCAATAATAGATCTAATTTATGAGAATATTGTGAAGATTCAATGTAAAACATTAACAAGTGAGTCTGAAAAAAGTAAATATTCAACAAATGTTAGTCCTTAGGATCAAAATGAATACTGCTATAAATTAAGCATATGTGTTTTAACAAATACAATTTTCAAGTGGCCACTCACTTTCTATTCATGACTTGTTACTCTTTCAGATGGGATGAATTGGATAGCTAACATTATATCAATAGACTGATTATTATAGAAATTCCTTTAGTTTGTGGAGATTATAAAATTTTCATAATTACTGTTTCTCTGAATTCTCCATTTATGTCTGCTGAAAGATTTAGGATTTAAAGCTAAATCCCTTTGAAAGAGAGTTAGGCAGGAAGTTGGGATTAACTCTAAACACAGTGAATAGACTTCTCAATCTCTATAAACCAAGATTTTCTTTGCCCTCTATTATAAACGACAGGAAAACATTTCTCCTGGAGACTTTTAGAGTGCTGCATAGTGTTGGACAGCTATGTGCTGAATGACTGGTGTGCAAACAGAAGACATAAGAAAAGCTGCTGGAATTAGTAGCAGAGTTAAAGGTCTTATAATTATACACAACTAAATGCTTCTACTCCCCCATAAATCCTCTCACAGAGATGCCACAATTAGTTTTTCTGGGCTAGGAAGAAATTGGGGTATTTTTTGAATGATTATAAGGGAACTCCCAGATCCCAATGCAATTTGAGGAGACAGCTATTAAGAGAGGGTCTGGCTGGGAGAATATCAAAGGAATTGAAGTTATTCAAAGTAACATAGATAATCCTTAAGGGATAGGTTTACAAATTAGAAACTAAAGCAAACAAAATGAGCCCATCAGGCAGAAATATATTCTGAGTTAAACGATCATTAACTATTACATAATTTTCAAGTTGTTTTTATAGGAAGTTTTTCTTACAGATCAAACCCCCATTTACTAATGGGGATTTTTTGTCCATTGCCACTAGATGTAAAATTTTAAATTTTGCTTCTTACTATTGTCTAGGAAAGCAGGATGTAGCCATAGGGAAGGACAGTGATATTTGTTCATTCATTTAACAAATATTTATTTAATATCTGAAACACACCAGGTGCTCTTTTGGGCACTGATACTGGTTTGTATACACTTAAATTATTGATTTCAGCAGACATTTGGGGCTGTCAAAAATGATAATATTACTCATACCCTTTCATAGTAAGTGTCTCCTTAAGTAATTTTGACCTGAAAAGTAAATATTAAAACATATTTTAATTAAAAGAAGGGGGAATTGATAAGCATATTGTAGATAAGTTTATACTCTGACAAGGGGCTTTGAGTATGGGTGAATTTATTGATCTTCATGTTTTATTTATATAAACTATTCTGACCAAAGGAAAGATCTAAAGATAATACAACATCAGCAATAAAAAGTGCCCTAGGGCATTATTTCTTCTTTAAACCAACTTGATTGAGGCATTAATAGCAAACAATAAAATGCACAAATTTTAAGTGTGTAGTTTGATGAGATTTGAAAAATGTATATATCTGGGTTACCAGAAATATAATCAAGATGTAGAATATTTCCATCACTTCCAAAACGTTTACTTGTCCCTGTTTCAGTCCCTCTCTTCTTCCTACCTTCTACTGCAGGCAAACAATCTGTTTTCTGTCCCTATAGATTAGACTTACCTTTAAAGAATTGGCAATTATTTATTGCATATGTATAAAAATTAGCAAAAGAGAAGACACTCAATAATTAAAGTATACCATTTTTAAGGTCTGATTAAGTATTCCAAATTTCATACAGAATGATTTCATGGTAACTGCAACATTACAATTACGAAGGGTGGTCAGTGACTTCATTCAAGAGATTAGATCTACTGGAAAGGCTCATGCTATGTTTTTCCCTATGTGATTAGCCATGCGAGACTAACCATGCAAAATACATGAGTGAGAGAACCATAGAATATTAGAACAGGAGGGCATATAAGACAACAGATTCTAATTTTAGACAAAGAAGCTAAAATTGAGTCCCTCAAAATCTTACCTAAAGTAACCTAGATAGTAAGAAGAAATAAGTGGAAGAGGAAATTAACTCCAGTTACAGTCCTCAAACTGCCAATGTGTATTTTGGAGAAGAAGTTAAAGCTCATTTAGTTGGCTCTAGGGCAGTGGATTTATATATATATCTAATGCTTTGCATCTTTTTCCTTAATAATCTGCCATTCCTAATTTCCCACTGTAGCCAGTTGTGTAAACTTGAAATGTTTTACCTTGTTTATGGTTTGACCCTTTAATGTTAGGAATTCACCCAGTTTATAAATGACTTACTATTACTAACTCTAGTCTGGATAGTGTTTATTGGTAGGCATACAGTCATTATGATACTATAACCCAATTTTGGTTTAATTCAACTAACATTTGTTAATAACACCAACCCCAAGCTTGCATTTATGGAGGACTTAAACTGTTACAAAGCACATACACATACATTGTCTCAAGATAATGTCTCTTTTTCCTGAAATGAAAAAGCTGAAGCTGGAGACTAGATGAAGGATTTTCCTGAGATCATGGAGGTGTGAGAGATAGAATGGGGAGGACTAGAACCTCATTCTTCTTACTTCTGGTCTAGGACTTGTCTCAAGGTTCCAGTAGAGATTTCCATCACTGTCAGTCATGTCCAACCCTCCCTGTCTCCCCCAAATTTCCCTCTCTACGCATTAGCTATATAGCTTTCTCTGCTCCTCACATTTCTATGTAGTGACAAGTTGACCCTACGTTATTGATAAATACTTTAAATATATTTGAATAAGTCTTCATGGGTATCAGTCTAAACTTCCAACCATGCAAATATTTTTTCTCTTTTCTCTCTGTAACTGACCTTTAAGATTAAGACTGTACTTCCTAGCCAAATATGGCATTTATTTATGTTTTTTAAAGCCCATAGTGATATTTATGGCTCAGCATGATCCAAATTTGATTTTAGGAGTAGGAGAGGCTTGGACTAAGATCAGGGTAAGATTAACCCTGCCTGGCATCTTTGTCTCTACTTCTGCAGGGGTTAGGGGCAGCCTTCTGCTCTTATTTTTTGTGAGGCCTCTTGAGTTCTAAGCATATTTCATTTAAGCAACAAAAGGAATTTCCCTCTGGCCCTGTCCAGAGACTATCAGGAACTTTCAACTTTCTGTTTGACTCTGTATTAACTCCTTAACTCTCTATCTCTCTGTCAAATGGCAACAGACAAACCGCATACTGATATAGCGTTCCTATAATACTGAAACAGCCAAAAAAGACTAAATCAATCCATAGAAAAATAGTTGTTCTTCAGAGTAGCTTAGACAACCAGCAGACTCTATGGGAGCAAAAGGTAAAGATAAATGTTGGAGGTCTAAGACACCAAGATTTGGAAGTCATTTTACTGTAGCTTAACCAATTCTGTCCTGATTAATATTCCTACTTTAGTGGATTGTTTTAAAAAAGATGTTTTTAATTTAAAAATGGTATATAAGATTATTTTCTTCTTTCTGATATATTATTCATATTAACATATTTATAACATTGAATCACTCTTGGAAAAATTAATAAAGCTTTAAATATTTTGAATTGTCTACTTAAGAAAATATAATTTTGTCTTACCAGTTGAAGGTATTGTCATATTATGAGACCTGATTGTGGAATAAAGAAAATATTTTTTAAAAAATAGAAGGAATGAAAGAACAAGGATGCTCAAACATTTAAAAAACTATATACTGAAAGACTTTTCATTGACTCTAAGGCATCAATAAATATCATGTAACAACAGGCCTTGAATGATGCTGAACCCAAGAATATGGAACATATTTGTTAAAATGTGATTATCCTAGAGTCATATAATATGTAAAGTTGACCCTTGAACAACATGGGTTTGAACTGCTTGGGTCCACTTATGCTGATTTTTTTTATATATATATATAGTAAATACTACATTACTGTGTAATTCAAGGTTGGTTGAATCAAGGATGTAGAACTGCGGATATGGAGGAAGTTAGCAGGCAGCCTATAACATATATGGATTTTCAACTGCATGGAGGGTTGGTGCTCCTAACCCTCAAGTTTTTCACAGGTCAACTGTACATCAAATCTTTTTATTTTGCTTTAAATAAAATTCATTTCATTAATTTTAGTGTTTAATTTTTTAGTTGTTTTCAAGAACAAATAATTCTATTGCCATTTTCATAATATATGGTGGAAATCTGTTGTAGCCCATGTATTCCGCCTCTGTCATTTGGTAGCAGCATACCTCTTTCTTGTGAAAATCATTGGTGGGGCTCACCCAGTCCAATTTTACTTTTTCTGCAAGGTTTTGTGCATGATTCAGGCCTGGATAGAGTATGATCAGACCATGTCCATAATATATGTTAGAGGCAAGACATAACAGAAGCAACTGTAAGTAGAATTCTCCATAAAATTCTCAATTATAGAAAAAAGACTTGCTCTTTCTGCTGTGACTGTTGACTAGCTATTTACTATATTTGGAAGCTGCTTCTGACAACTTGCCTGTACTAGAAAAGAACTTGAAGAGAAAAAGACAGATTTCTGTTGAAACCATTGTAATTTTGATGAGTAAAGAAAACAATGGTGAGAAAGTCAGGGCCTTTCTAACATCAGTTGAATAATTGGAAGGAACTATAACTTAAACATGCTCTGTCTGAACTTCTAAGTTAGCGGAAACAAGCAAATGCTTCTGTCTTCCACCAAATACAAACAAATACTTTTGGCAATGAGGTCCTAATCTAGTGGAGATAAATTTTAACTGTTTGCTATGGAAGATGCCTAATTTATTATTATCATTATTACCATCATGATTATTATATGTTATCTTTATTTTGCACAAATGGGAAAAATGGGGAAACATTCTTTATTAAATCCTAAGCCAGAGATCAAGGAAGGAAAGTAAGGAATCCTTGGAATGTGGGTGATATAAAGTAAAAGTAAAACATAATGATCTAAAGGAAAATAAAATTTCAGTAGAAAATAATAGGAAAGTAGCTTGGCAAAATATGCTTTCCTGCCTAGAGTGATGTTGTCTTTTTATCTCTACTGCATTCATTTTTATTGTTCAGATATGATTGTGTTGGGGTATATGTGCTTATACTCTGACATTTGGAGCTGTCATTCACATTAGAATCCATTCCCTCCAAATATTGCATTTCTAGTTTATTGTGACTATTTCAGACTTCTGTGTAATTGGATACTGCATACATGTTTGAGACAGTCTTCTCTGAACAATGGGTAGGAGCATTAGCTCATGAATTTTGAAATATCCCATGAGGCTGGACGTGTGTATTGTGGCTTATTTGCAGGTTGAGGAAAGGTGAGATCACCCAAGAGGTAGAATGCTGTTTGTATTCATGGTTTTATATACACACAAGAATGTGTGTACATTTATGTGCATTATTCTAGAACATTATCAACATATCAGAAGACCAAAAGTGTTTTTATACAAAACCAAGTCACAATTTTATTCTTGTTATTTCAATAGTTAAAATTCCTCAACTAACAATAAATATACATCAGCTTAATCTCATTTTTTCACTGTTTTTCAAGGGGCACCTAAAAATATTGCTGAACTTTCTCTTTGTCTTTAAAATACTTTTAATATGTCAGATTTTATTATATTAGTCACTTATATTGTAGGTTTATCATAATCATCCTTCTCTATCTTTTCTTAATGTTATAATAGTGGTAACATTATTTCAGTAGTTCCATGATGACACTAAATACATCTGTAGAACACTCCCTAAAGTTTGTTTTTAATTAAGATTCTTTAGGAATTAGATAACTGAGGATAAGCTCATAGCCTGGACACCTACCAAGAATTAACAATAGTTACGTTAGTGAACTATGTTACTTAGTAACAAAAGTAATAATAAGATTTTCACAACATTTTAATAATACATTCAAATTGTCCCAAAGTTCTCATAACCAAATATATGGCAAAAATACTCACATTTATTATGCAAACACCCTTGTGAAATATGCAGTTTGTCTTTTGTCTCTATGTTCCTTTTGTATATTTTGCCAGTTTTTCACTTCATCCTGGAAACTTGTTCTGTGCCACAGTAGGAACCAAAGGGAGAAATAGAAACAATAAAAAAAGTAATTCTAGAATTGGTAATTTTAGAACTGAAAAATATATTTTCTGAAAGAAAGAGATTTTCAAGGATGGACTTAATAGCTAAATAGACATGAGAGAGGAAAGACTAAAGAACTTCATAATAAATCAATGAAAATTATTTAAGGTAAAACATGGTGAGAAAAAAATCAATAAACAGGGAATTTTTTGATGATCTCAAAGAGTACAACACATTTAATTGGAATAGTACAAGGAGAGAGAATTGAGGACAAAAATATTTAATAAATAGTGCTTAATATTTCCCAAATTTGATGAAAAACATATAATTGCAAACATAGAATGCTCTATGGATATCAGGTAGATAAAAGGGGAAAAAGCCCAAAATAGGGTGCATCACATTCAAATGGTTGAAAGCCAAAGATAAAGAGTAGATATTGAAAGTAACAAGACAGGATTAATGTATTATGCAAAAAGAGACAAAATTCCAATCAATGGCTGAGTTCTCACCAGAATCCTTGTAGAAGAAAAGTAGGAAACGTCTTTAAAGTGCTGGAAGAAAAAAAAAAAATCTAGCAACACAGGATTCTATAACCATCAAAAACATTCTTCAATAACAAAGGTAAAATATAAGAATATTTTCAGGTAAAAGAAAACCAGAGTAATTCATTGCTAACAGATCTGCTCTAAAAGAAATATTAAAGGAAAATTCTTCAGACTGAAAGAAAATGATGGCAGAGGAAGAAGTATGTTCTCAGAAAAGAAGGAAAAATATCTGAAATATCTGGGTAGATAGAAAATAATATTTTTTATTTTTGCCATTTTCTTCTTAATTTTTTGATAAAAATATATATATGTTTATACATCTATATCTACATTCATATCCATAACTATATCTGTCTATCTATGACTATATCTATATAAAACAGTTTTGTAGGTTTATAAGTATGTAAATTTAGTGCAACAACTGTAAGATTTTAATGTTTTAGGCAAAGTAGTACATAATATACTATAAAGTATATTACAGTACATAAATAAAGATTTAAGCCTGTAATTTAATCCTTATTCAAGTCATAAAAAATGAAAAACTTGTAGCTAAAAAGCCAACAGAAAAATATAAATGAAATTCTAAAATATGTTCAAACAATCCAAAAAAATGATGTAAAAGAGAATCAGAAGAATGAAAACAGATGAAAAGAAGAAAACATAACAATGTTAATCACAAAAACAATTTGTTAATTACATTAGTTGTTAATAGATTAAGCAATCCAAGTAAAAGCAACATTTTCAGGATGGATTAAGGCACAAAGCCAACTACAAGCTATCCACAAGGGACATAGTTTTAAAGACAATTTTAATTTGAAAGTAAATGAAGAGAAAAACATATAAAATTCAAGTTTTAAGCAGAAGACTGAAATAATTATATTAAATTTAAATAAAAATTTTCAAGACAAAATGTATTACCAGAAAAAAGAGGGGGAGGGCAGACCTTGAAGATGGCGGAAGAGTAAGACGCGGAGATCGCCTTCCTCCCCACGGATACACCAGAAATACATCTGCACGTGGAACAACTCCTACAGAACACCTACTGAAGGCTGGCAGAAGACCTCAGACCTCCCAAAAAAATACCAGGTACCCCACGTACCTGGGTAGGGCAAAAGAAAAAACAGAGACAAAAGAATAAGGACGGCACCTGTGCCAGTGGGAGGGAGCTGTGAAGGAGGAAAAGTTTCCACACACTAGGAAGCCCCTCGGTGGGCGGAGACTGCGGGAGGCGGAGGGGGGAGCTTCGGGACCGCAGAGTAGTGCACAGCGACGGGTGCGGAGGGCAAAGCGGGGAGATTCCCGCACAGAGGATGGTGCCGACCGGCACTCACCAGCTGGCCGGGGCGGGCGGGGCTGCGAGCTGAGGCTCGGGTTTCGGTTTTGGACGGAGCACAGGGAGAGGACTGGGGTTGGCGGCTTGAACATAGCCTGAAGGGGTTAGTGCACCACGACTAGCCGGGAGGGAGTTCGGGGAAAAGCCTGCACCTGCCGAAGAGGCAAGAGACTTTTTCTTCCCTCTTTGTTTCCTGGTGCGTGAGGAGAGGGGTTTAAGAGCGCTGCTTAAATGAACTCCAGAGACGGGCGCGAGCCACGGCTAAAAGCACGAACCCCAGAGACAGGTGCGAGCCGCGGCTAAAAGCGCGAACCCCAGAGACGGGCGCGAGCCGCGGCTAAAAGCGCGGACCCCAGAGATGGGCGGGAGACGCTAAGGCTGCTGCTGCCGCCACCAAGGGGCCTGTGTGCGAGCACAGGTCACTCTCCACACCCCTCTTCCGCGGAGCCTGTGCAGCCCGCCACTGCCAGGTTCCCGGGATCCAGGGACAACTTCCCCGGGAGAACGCACGGCGGGCCTCAGGCTGGTGCAACGTCACACCGGCCTCTGCCGCAACGTCACGCTGCCTCTGACGCCACAGGCCCGCCCCGCACGCAGTGCCCCTCCTTCCCCCCCCTCACTCCCGGCCTGAGTGAGCCGGAGCCCCCGAATCAGCGGCTCCTTTAACCCCGTCCTGTCTGAGCAAAAAACAGACGCCCTCCAGCGACCTACACGCAGAGGCAGGGCCAAATCCAAAGCTGAGCTCCTGTGAGCTGTGAGAACAAAGAAGAGAAAGGGAAATCTCTCCCAGCAGCCTCAGAAGCAGCAGATTAAAGCTCCACAATCAACTTGATATACCCTGCATCTGTGGAATACCTGAATAGACAAGGAATGATCCCAAATTGAAGAGGTGGGATTTAGGAGCGAGATCTATGATTTTTTTCCCTTTTCCTCTTTTTGTGAATGTGTACGTGTATGCTTCTGTGTGAGATCTTGCCTGTATACTCTTGCTTCCACCATTTGTCCTAGGGCTCTATCCGTCCATGGTTTTTTTTTTTTCTTAATAATTAATTTTAATTGTAATAACTTTATTATACTTTACCTTCGTTCTTTCTTTCTTTCTTTCCTTCCTTCCTTCCCTCCTTTAGACAACGAATCACCCCAAATTGAGGAGGTGGTCTCTGAGAGCAAGATTTATGATTTCTCCCCCTTTACCTCTTTTTGTGAAGGGGTATGTGTATGCTTCTGTCTAAGATTTTCTCTGTATAGCTTTGCTTCCAACATTTGTCCTAAGGTTCTATCCGTCCCTTTTTTTTTTTTCCTAAATATTTTTTAATTCAATAACTATATTATACTTTATTTTATTTTTACTGTATCTTCTTTCTTTCTGTCTTTTTTCCTTCTTTCCCTCCTTCCTTCCTTCCTCCCTCCCTCCCTCCCTCCCTCCTTTCTTTCCTTCTTTGCTTCTTTCTTCCTTCCTTCCTTTCCTCCTTTCCTTCTTTCTTTCCTCATACTTCTACTAATTCTCTCTACTTTTTCTCCCTTTTATTCTGAGCCGTGTGGATGTAAGGCTCTTGGTGCTCCAGCCAGGAGTCAGGGCTCTGCCTCTGAGGTAGGAGAGCCAACTTCAGGACACTGGCCAACAAGAGACCTCCCAGCTCCACATAATATTAAATGGTGGAAATCTCCCAGAGACCTCCATCTTAACACCAGCACCCAGCTTCACTCAACGACCAGCAAGCCACAGTGCTGGACAACCTATGCCAAACAACTAGCAAAACAGGAACACAACCCCACCCATTAGCAGAGAGGCTGCCTAAAATCATAATAAGGCCACAGACACCCCAAAACACACCATCAGACATGAACCTGCCCACTAGAGAGACAAGATCCAGCCTCATCCACCACAACACAGGCACTAGTCCCCTCCACCAGAAAGCCTACACAACCCACTGAAACAACCTTAGCCACTGGAGACAGACATCAAAAACAACGGGAACTACGAACGTGCAGCCTGCAAAAAGGAGACCCCAAACACAGTAAGATAAGCAAAATGAGAAGACAGAAAAACACACAGCAGATGAAGGAGCAAGATAAAAACCCACCAGACCTAACAAATGAAGAGGAAATAGGCAGTCTACCTGAAAAAGAATTCAGAATAATGATAGTAAGGATGATCCGAAATCTTGGAAGTAGAATGGACAAAATGCAAGAAACAGTTAACAAGGACCTAGAAGAAATAAAGATGAAACAAGCAATGATGAACAACACAATAAATGAAACTAAAACTACTCTAGATGGGATCAATAGCAGAATAACTGAGGCAGAAGAATGGATAAGTGACCTGGAAGATAAAATAGTGGAAATAACTACTGCAGAGCAGAATGAAGAAAAAAGAATGAAAAGAACTGAGGACAGTCTCAGAGACCTCTGGGACAACATTAAACGCACCAACATTCGAATTATAGGGGTTCCAGAAGAAGAAGAGAAAAAGAAAGGGACTGAGAAAATATTTGAAGAGATTATAGTTGAAAACTTCCCTAATATGGGAAAGGAAATAGTTAACCAAGTCCAGGAAGCACAGAGAGTCCCATACAGGATAAATACAAGCAGAAATATGCCAAGACACATATTAATCAAACTGTCAAAAATTAAATACAAAGAAAGCATATTAAAAGCAGCAAGGGAAAAACAACAAATAACACACAGGGGAATCCCCATAAGGTTAACAGCTGATCTCTCAGCAGAAAACCTACAAGCCAGAAGGGAGTGGCAGGACATACTGAAAGTGATGAAGGAGAAAAACCAGAAACCAAGACTACTCTACCCTGCAAGGATCTCATTCAGATTTGATGGAGAAATTAAAACCTTTACAGACAAGCAAAAGCTGAGAGAGTTCAGCACCACCAAACCAGCTTTACAACAAATGCTAAAGGAACCTCTCTAGACAAGGAACACAAGAGAAGGAAAAGACCTATAATAACGAACCCTAAACAATATAGAAAATGGGAACAGGAACATACATATTGATAATTACCTTAAATGTAAATGGACTAAATGCTCCCACCAAAAGAAACAGATTGGCTGAATGGATACAAAAACAAGACCCTTATATATGCTGTCTACAAGAGACCCAGTTCAGACCTAGAGACACATACAGACTGAAAGTAAGGGGATGGAAAAAGATATTCCATGCAAATGGAAACCAAAAGAAAGCTGGAGTAGCAATTCTCATATCAGACAAAATGGACTTTAAAATAAGGACTATTAAAAGAGACAAAGAAGGACACTACATAATAATCAAGGGATCGATCCAAGAAGAAGATATAACAATTGTAAATATTTATGCACCCAACATAGGAGAACCTCAAAACATAAGGCAAATACTAACAGCCATAAAAGGAGAGATCGACAGTAACACATTCATAGTAGGACTTTAACACCCCACTTTGCCCCATGGACAGATCATCCAAAATGAAAATAAATAAGGAAACACAAGCTTTAAATGATACATTAAACAAGATGGACTTAATTGATATTTATAGGACACTCCATCCAAAAACAACAGAATACACATTTTTCTCAAGTGCTCATGGAACATTCTCCAGGATAGATCATATCTTGGGTCACAAATCAAGCCTTGGTAAATTTAAGAAAATTGAAATTGTATCAAGTATCTTTTCCGACCACAACGCCATGAGACTAGATATCAATTACATGAAAAGATCTGTAAAAAATACAAACACATGGAGGCTAAACAATACACTACTTAATAATGAAGTGATCACTGAAGAAATCAAAGAGGAAATAAAAGAATAGCTAGAAACAAATGACAATGGAGACACAACGACCCAAAACCTATGGGATGCAGCAAAAGCAGTTCTAAGGGGGAAGTTTATAGCAATACAAGCCCACCTTAAGAAGCAGGAAACACCTCGAATAAACAACCTAACCTTGCACCTCAAGCAATTAGAGAAAGAAGAACAAAAAAAAACCCCAAAGCTAGCAGAAGGAAAGCAATCATAAAAATCAGATCAGAAATAAATGAAAAAGAAATGAAGGAAATGATAGCAAAGATCAATAAAACTAAAAGCTGGTTCTTTGAGAAGTTAAACAAAATAGATAAACCACTAGCCAGACTCATCAAGAAAAAAAGGGAGAAGACTCAAATCAATAGAATTAGAAATGAAAAAGGAGAAGTAACAACTGACACTGCAGAAATACAAAAGATCATGAGAGATTACTACAAGCAACCCTATGCCAATAAAATGGACAACCTGGAAGAAATGGACAAATTCTTAGAAATGCACAACCTGCCAAGACTGAATCAGGAAGAAATAGAAAATATGAACAGACCAATCACAAGCACTGAAATTGAAACTGTGATTAAAAATCTTCCAACAAACAAAAGCCCAGGACCAGATGGCTTCACAGGCGAATTCTATCAAACATTTAGAGAAGAGCTAACACCTATCCTTCTCTAACTCTTCCAAAATATAGCAGAGGAAGGAACACTCCCAAATTCCTTCTACGAGGCCACCATCACCTTGATACCAAAACCAGACAAGGATGTCACAAAGAAAGAAAACTACAGGCCAATGTCACTGATGAACATAGATGCAAAAATCCTCAACAAAATACTAGCAAACAGAATCCAACAGCACATTAAAAGGATCATACACCATGATCAAGGGGGGTTTATTCCAGGAATGCAAGGATTCTTCAATATACGCAAATCTATCAATGTGATAAACCATATTAACAAATTGAAGGAGAAAAAACATATGATCATCTCAATAGATGCAGAGAAAGCTTTCGACAAAATTCAACACCCATTTATGATAAAAACCCTGCAGAAAGTAGGCATAGAGGGAACTTTCCTCAACATAATAAAGGCCATATATGACAAGCCCACAGCCAACATCATCCTCAATGGTGAAAAACTGAAAGCATTTCCACTAAGATCAGGAACAAGACAAGGTTGCCCACTCTCACCACTCTTATTCAACATAGTTTTGGAAGTTTTAGCCACAGCAATCAGAGAAGAAAAGGAAATAAAAGGAATCCAAATCGGAAAAGAAGAAGTAAAGCCGTCACTGTTTGCAGATGACATGATAATATACATCGAGAATCCTAAAGATGCTACCAGAAAACTACTAGAGCTAATCAATGAATTTGGTAAAGTAGCAGGATACAAAATTAATGCACAGAAATCTCTGGCATTCCTATATACTAATGATGAAAAATCTGAAATTGAAATCAAGAAAACACTCCCATTTACCACTGCAACAAAAAGAATAAAATATCTAGGAATAAACCTACCTAAGGAGACGAAAGACCTGTATGCAGAAAATTATAAGACACTGATGAAAGAATTTAAAGATGATACAAATAGATGAAGAGATATACCATGTTCTTGGATGGGAAGAATCAACATTGTGAAAATGACTCTACTACCCAAAGCAATCTACAGATTCAATGCAATCTCTATCAAACTACCACTGGCATTTTTCACAGAACTAGAACAAAAAATTTTGCAATTTGTATGGAAACACAAAAGACCCCGAATAGCCAAAGCAATCTTGAGAACGACAAAAGGAGCTGGAGGAATCAGGCTCCCTGACTTCAGACTATACTACAAAGCTACAGTAATCAAGACAGTATGGTACTGGCACAAAAACAGAAAGATAGATCAATGGAACAGGATAGAAAGCCCAGAGATAAACCCACGCACATATGGACACCTTATCTTTGATAAAGGTGACAGGAATGTACAGTGGAGAAAGGACAGCCTCTTCAATAAATGGTGCTGGGAAAACTGGACAGGTACATGTAAAAGTATGAGATTAGATCACTCCCTAACACCATACACAAAAATAAGCTCAAAATGGATTAAAGACCTAAATGTAAGGCCAGAAACTATCAAACTCTTAGAGGAAAACATAGACAGAACACTCTATGACATAAATCACAGCAAGATCCTTTCTAACCCACCTCCTAGAGTAATGGAAATAAAAACAAAAATAAACAAATGGGACCTAATGAAACTTCAAAGCTTTTGCACAGCAAAGGAAACCATAATCAAGACCAAAAGACAACCCTCAGAATGGGAGAAAATATTTGCAAATGAAGCAACTGACAAAGGATTAATCTCCAAAATTTACAAGCATTTCATGCAGCTCAATAACAAAAAAACAAACAACCCAATCCAAAAATGGGCAGAAGACCTAAATAGACATTTCTCCAAAGAAGATATACAGAATGCCAACAAATACATGAAAGAATGCTCAACATCATTAATCATTAGAGAAATGCAAATCAAAACTACAATGAGATATCATCTCACACCAGTCAGAATGGCCATCATCAAAAAATCTAGAAACAATAAATGCTGGAGAGGGTGTGGAGAAAAGGGAACACTCTTGCACTGCTGGTGGGAATGTGAATTGGTACAGCCACTATGGAGAACAGTATGGAGGTTCCTTAAAAAACTACAAATAGAATTACCATATGACCCAGCATTCCCACTACTGGGCATATACCCTGAGAAAACCATAATTCAAAAAGAGTCATGTACCAAAATGTTCATTGCAGCTCTACTTACAATAGCCCGGAGATGGAAACAACCTAAGCGCCCATCATCGAATGAATGGATAAAGAAGATGTGGCACATATATACAATGGAATATTACTCAGCCTTAAAAAGAAATGAAATTGAGCTAGTTGTAATGAGGTGGATAGACCTAGAGTCTGTCATACAGAGTGAAGTAAGTCAGAAAGAAAAAGACAAATACCGTATGCTAACACATATATATGGAATTTAAGGGGAAAAAAATGTCATGAAGAACCTAGGGGTAAGACAGGAATAAAGACGCAGACCTATGGAGAACGGACTTGAGGATATGGGGAGGGGGAAGGGTGAGCTTTGACAGGGCGAGAGATAGTCATGGACATATACACACTAACAAACGTAGTAAGGTAGATAGCTAGGGGGAAGCAGCCGCAAGGCACAGGGATATTAGCTCGGTGCTTTGTGACAGCCTGGAGGGGTGGGATAGGGAGAGTGGGAGGGAGGGAGACGCAAGAGGGAGGACATATGGGAACATGTGTATATGTATAGCTGATTCACTTTGTTATAAAGCAGAAACTAACACACCATTGTAAAGCAATTATACCCCAATAAAGATGTTTAAAAAAAAAAAAGAGGGAAATTTCATAAATGATAAAGGATAAAATCATCCAAAAGACATAGCAATCATAAATGTCTATGAACTCAGTAACAAAACTTTCGAAGGCATGAAGGAAAAACAAAGAATTAAAGAGAGAAATGGGCAGTTTAATAATCATAGCTGGAGATATTAGTTTCCCTTTATCAACAACTGATAGATTAACTGGAAACAAAATCACCCAATTCATAAAGATCTAAATGATATTTTCAACCCCATCAACCACCTTTACTTAATTGATGTTTAGAGAATAAAGGCAGAATATATATTCTTTTCAAATTCAAATGATACATTTACCAGGATAGACACTATTCTTGGAAATGAAACAGTTCTCAATACATTTTAAAATATTGAAATCATAGAGTATTTTACTGATATCAAAGAGTATTTAGCTATGATGGAATTGAATTAGAAAAAAAAATAAAAATAATACGAAAACCCCTAATACTTGAAATTTACTTATAATTAACCCATGGGTCAAAACAGAAATTGTAAGAATAATTAGAATATATTTAAAGTTGAATTTTAATGGAAACATCACATATAAAATTTGTGGGACACAGCTAAAGAAATGTTCAAAGGACTCTTTATAGCTCTATAATCCATGTATATTTATGGGGGTCTATATATATGCATATATATAAGTGTTTTTATAATTCTATAAAACTGTTGCTAAAAATCAATGATTGAATCTTCCCCATTAAAAATTTATAGAACAAGAGCAAATTAAACCTAAAGTAATTAGAAAGAACAATATAAAAGATAAAAGACCTCAATGAAAAAGGAAGTGAAAATATGATAAAGAAAATTAAAAACAAGAAGTACATTCTTTGAAAAGATTAATAATATTGATAATCCTTAGCAAGTTTGATCAAGAGGAGGTTATGTAAATAGAGATACTATATATTTTTTAAATGATTCTAACAGAATATCATTAACAACTTTGTACTACTAAATATGGCAACTTTGATGAAATAAACAATTCATTCAGCAAACACTGCTGTGAAAGCCAGATTCGTGTAGGTTACTGTGATCAACAACTTGCCTCAGGTTGCTTTCTGCTCCAAAGCCTTTTGGATGCTTTGGCTCTCCCACACTCCTGCAAACAAGAAAGTGCAAGTGATTCATATCTATAAGACAACTCTTGACCCGTGGAAAATGAAGAACAAGAGCCAATGGGTATATATTCTCCTTTTTAATCTTTCAGGTGACAACTGTGGGAGGCATTCTACACAAATTCTCAGATGCCTCAATGGATCTCCGTGGAATTAGGTCTCCATCACTCATAGCTTGATTAGAAATTCTTACATTGGCTTTGTCTTGTTCCCTCTCTTATTCTTCCCAGTTCTCCATTCCAGTTTCGTGGCATCACAAACATAAACAAACTATCCATAAGCAAGTCAAAGTCTCAGATTCAGGTTCTGGGGAAGATATGACATCAGTGGGACCAGAAAATTTGAGAAATATCTGCAAAGTAGCAGCTGGGATTGGAAATGACAGGATAAAAAAAAAAAAAAAAGGAGCAGAACAATCATTTGATGATGATCTCCAAATGAATGCTCACAACAAAAGGATATTTTTCCTTCTCACCTTTACGTACATCAGGACTCAGGTGTAGCTCTGACCCACATTATCTTTATTCAAGAATGTATTTGGAAGGAATATTTTCTCTCTGGAACAATGACAGGGGTCATATCACAAGGATAAGGGAGACATATCACTTCCACTCACATTTTGTTATACAAAACTTGCCACGTGGCTACACTTGAGTTCAATTGCATAAGATATAAAATCCTCCAGCAGAAAGGGATTCCAAATGCTTATAAAAATTGATAGACATTCAATTCAGTAAAACTCAGGAAGAAACTAATGGTGGAACAACAACAAAAGTTAACCAACTATTTGGTCACAGGATTACTTTTAGATTTAAAAAAATTGTAGATGTTGAAAATTCTCTCTAAATATAGTATGAGAAACTTTAATAAATGTTAAATAAAGTTACCTCAATTTCAAAAGTAAAGCTTTGTTTCCTTTGAGGGGGTTATTTTACTGTAAAAGAACTGATTTACAATGAAATTATTTATACCAAAAAAAAAAAAAAAAACGATTTAGCACTGTAAATTTTTCTGATTGTTTTAACAGTCCCAAGTTTTATTACAAGCTTGCTTGTAACATATTTTATTTTCCTAAACTCAAAATCTTCAGTTTGTAAAATGTTATTATAAAAGACATATATTTTTCACAGAGATAAATTGGAAATAACTTTTGACAAAATATGTTACAGTATTTGTGGGCTCTATAAATATCAGCTGAATGCTGAAAAAACTTGCAATTTTAAATTGTAATTTATTTCATTGATGACAGTGGTTGCCAATAACATCTGCATTAAGATTTACGCATTCTCATAAGTTAACTAGTTTTCTGAGTTAGCCTAAAATGTGCTTATTTTTATAAAAGAACATTCTTGAAATTTTAATGACAGTTTTCACCCTCAAATCTGCAAAATGAATGATTACATTCTTTTTAAAAGGAACTATATTGCCTATAATTCAATTGGTAGCTCCACCTCTAATAATGCCAGAAAATTACCAGCCTAGGTTGACCTTAAAATGTCGACATGCCTTCATTGTATGAGATTAATTTAGTGTTATATATCCGGTACTGATTTTAGCCAAACAATTAAGAAATTATAGATGTCATCATTCTGTTTGAAGACATGCAGCTTCATGTTCCCAACTAACTCCTCAAAGTATCAACCATACAGATGTCAAATGGATGCAGCTTCAAGCACTTACCCAAAACAATCCATGGTATTCAATTAGTTGTTTCTCTTAATTTCTAACAACCTTGTACATCTACTGGGAAAGGTGAGTATTTATGTTAAAAAAATATAAGTATAAGGTTTGTGACTACCACCAGAGAATGTTGATTGTGGTAAGCCGTAATGTTGAATGGGAATACATTTCCATTTAATTGTCTTGGGAGGCTTAAGGAACATGCACATTGAAGCTAAGTCGAGGTGAATACTTTGAGCAGAGACTACGAGCTTCTTTTGAGCCAGAAAAGAAGGATAATACGTGTGACTGCAAACCATTTATTTGAGCACTGCACTTAATTATACTCCCTAGGGTAAGAGAAGGCAGCATCCTGTCATAACGTCTGCTATACCACGATCCGCCAAGCATATATTTTTATGTAATGGATTTAAGATGTTTGCGAATATTGCATAACTACCCTAGTCCTTCTCACCAGGGTGGGCTGGTCTGAATTTGATAACAGCTACTGTTGGGATCGCTAAGCTAATAATTTAAGTTTAGCTGGTTGAAACCCATTCTTTTGTTTTATAACTAAAGCCTGTTTTTCATTTGCATGTGTAAATTGGCCATCTGCTTTGGTGACAGAGAGGAGGTGCCTCAGAAAAGGTTCTCTGACCAGGCTGCAGTGTTGAAAGTTTTATAAATTGATTGGATTCATATAAACATCCCTAATCCAGATCTGTCATTATTGATAATGATTTATTATTATTTTTTTAAATTTTCAACACAAAAGAATGGAGAGGTTTGAAATTGTAATTTATTTTCTTTGCTTGCTGTGCAATCCCATTCATCATTGTATTTTTCTAAGTTTCAGGCCTGATTGTTCAGACTGAGTGTGCCTGGTTAAAATATGTACTTTATTTGAGGATGGTACTTCTAACTCTATCACTATAACTAACCTCTGAAAATATCAGCAGAGAAGACTGTCAGCTGTATATCCCATCATTCTTCTATCACATTGCCTCTAATTTTTACTTCTTTGAAAATAAGTGATCTAGGGAAGTTTGCCTATAGTTTGGGTGGAATTGTGAAGGATGTCCCTTTCAATTTGGAGTGGGTTCTTTCTTGCTAGCTTCATTTCCATCTGTCTCCTAGAATTGGCTTGATGTAAATGAAAAATAAAATGTGCAATTTCTTGCAAGGTGAAGATGTAATGCTATTTGAAATAATTACAGGTGTTTTCAATGCTCCTCTAAATGGATCTAAATTTAATAAGTTGAGAATCTAAGTCTGGGCTTTGTAAATATAATTGTCTGTCAATGTGATTGTTCCAATAATTTTGTTAGACAAAAATTAGGTTGGCCAAAGTAGTACACTATTTTAAGACATACTCTGATTTCTTACTCATTCTACCAATCAAACTTCAATGAAAAGAAATTGGCAAAAAAAATTTTCAAAGCTTAACTTTTAAAATATATTTTAGTAAAATAGATTTCGATGAAATGTCAGAGCTAAAAGTCAGGTGAGAAAAAATAATAGCAATTAAATGAAATTTATAATTTATAAATCTATATAGTATATTGAACATTATTCTGTAATAAAAAAATAAATCATTATGCTTAAGTCAGCCTTAGTAGTGGGGAACAGAAAACATCAACTTATGGTTCACATTAATAGCAGTTTTCTTTTATTCACTTCAAATATATTTATTGTCTTCTGATATTAGTTTGTCAACTACCTTTTAAAACAAAATGGTATGTGTTAGAGATGGACTGTCATTTAAAAAAAAAAATTTCAAGAAATTATCTTGTCAAATAGAAGCACCGTAATTTTTACTTCAGTTTTTCTTTTAAGGAAGGAAGATAGAAATTAAATTTAAATGTGATATTTGTGCAGCTTTCAAAATACTGAGCAGGTAATGATTAAACAAAAATATTTCTGAGCTAGTACTACCAGAAGACCAATTCATGGTATGCAAAATGTTGTTCATCAGTGTAATAGAACAATGAGGAAAAAAATTACAGCTTGGGTCACACAAAGAAAGGAACACAATATAAATAAATTAAAATGTGAAAACAATTTTAAAGTGATAAAATAGTATTTATGTACCTATTCTTTTATCTTTTGAATATTGGACATATTCAGTCTCAATAGGCTTCTAAGTAAATTTGAAGTTCACTAACAAAACTGAATCAATTACAATATCCAAATGGGGTGTTTAGGGTATTTAAAAACGTTAATAAGAGCAAGAAAGTTTTAAGGTAAGAAAAAGATACTTGAATAAAGTCAGTGATGTTCTGGGTTCTATATGGATATTTGATTAGATGCATTTAACGTGTAAGGAAATAGGATTTTTTATGAGAATAATTTTTGGTTTAAAGTAAAAAACAGCCCAATACAAAAAGGCTTAAAGAATAGAGATATTAATTGGCTTTCATAAATAAGATTCTGGGCATGGCTTAATCCACTGGCTCCAGCTCTTCTCTGAAATTCTCTTGCCACTGCCCTTCTGCATATGACAGCATCTTTCTCATGCTGATACTAGTTCCAGGCCAATATTTAGGTAACTGCAATGTACAGAAGAGAGAATTACTTGCCAGTGGCTCTCCTGAGAGGGAGGGGAAAAAAAACAGAAACAAAAATCTAAAAACAAAAAGAACAGTGAGAGCATAAAAATTATATTTCCCCCGAAATTCCCAAACACACTTCTCTCACATGCCTTTGGCTAGAAGAGTCACATGCCTTCCTGCCTGATCCAACTCCTGTGACCAGGCTAATGCCATGTTTTTCAGCCTGATTCCAGTGAGAACCAATCACTGGTAAGGACCATAGCATTATTTTAAGATAAATCAAACCATGTAAAGAAAGCTGGAACATGCGAGGCTCCCCTAAAGTACATGATATGGTCAGGAGGCATAATTACAGTTGATTTCTAATCTCTAAGACATCAATATTTAATCAAGTGTGCCCTCACTACACATGCTTATTTTTGGGGGGTGGAATACTCATCACTATGTTTTGTAACCCTGCTTCTCTGGTAAATATGAACGTATAATTTTTCCTAAGAAATATAGGGACCCCAAGAAAAGTATAAAAATATGTATGTGTGTGTGTGTGTGTGTGTGTGTGTTGATGAGTGCACGCGTGCATCTATTTACACAGCTAAGAAGCTAATCAACTTTAATTGTGGTTTTCCATTTATTTCTCACCTAAATCCATTTGAGGTAGGTATTGTTATTAGCCTAGGTAGATACCAAACTTATACGTAGAGAGACATGAATATGGACATGGATGTGAACATCTCTAACTATCCAGATTAAGTCTTTTAATCCAGCAAATTCCTTCTCCAAACAGGCTGAGTCATGAACAGTTATTTGCTTCTAATTTGCTATAATTTTCTTGCTCTGGCAAAGCTTCCTAGATCCCACTGATTTACTGCTCAAAGATAAATTGCTCTTTGAAGCTGTAAGATACTAGTTTGTGCTGATTTTGTTTGAAGTTGAGTCCATCACTGCCTTAACCTGTGTACTGTGAGTTTGGGTACTGTCGTGGCCATAATTCATTCACCCTGTCTAGCTGTTGGCCAAGGCATTATGGAAACTTCTGAGTCTGTACCTTGTGATGACCCATGTGCTGTTGACCGGGTTTCCTGTGGTCTAGACAGTGGCCTGAGGAAAAGTTAATTTTTATTAATGTCTATTCCCTGAGCCATAGTATGTAAATATTGCTTATTTCGTATTTATTCAAAATTATCTCAAAAACTTATTTTCAATATGTTTGTGAGTTATGTAATAAGTTACAACTCTGGATATTTAGTGTGTGTTTCTTATTTAGTAAAGCATATTTTGGAAAGCATTTAATTGAGTAAAATACTTGTCACTTTATTATCTTTAGTTTTTATGTAACACAGTCATTTTAGAAGTATAATTATCACTCAGATAATTCTGTTTGAAGCATATATAATACCCAAATATGGACTCTTTTTATAAGATGGTAAAACCTGCTAGTGTTCAATGTGTGGGATTTTTTTTATTTGAAATATTGTATTATTTAATGACATCTGCTTATCTGTGCCTCTACCTATCTGTCTAGCATTCTTTCCCTCTTTGTTTCTCACAGATCATTATAAGAAAACCTAAGATAAAAACCAGGTACTGTTTTAACAGCCATATTAGAACTGAATCATTCACTTTACAAAATAATTTACTGTAAGTTTCCCTAGTGCCTTGAACAAATAATCAAAGTACTGTAATTTCATTTAAGTAATTTCTTTCAGGAATATCTTAGTTATGTAAACCTTAGCACATTTAAAGATGCCATTAATAGGGCTTGTCTGGTGGCGCAGTGGTTGAAAGTCCGCCTGCCGATGCAGGGGACACGGGTTCGTGCCACGGTCCGGGAAGATCCCACATGCCGCAGAGCGGCTGGGCCCGTGAGCCATGGCTGCTGAGCCTGCGCGTCCGGAGCCTGTGCTCCGCAACGGGAGAGGCCACAACAGTGAGAGGCCTGTGTACCACACACACACACACACACACAAACACAAACAAACAAACAAAAAAGATGCCATTAATATTTCTAAGGGGAAAGCAAAACAAATAAGTCTTTGTTCTCTGGGAGTGTAAGCTAGTTAGATTGATAGATAATATGCAAGTACATCTGTTCAAGTGAATTTTTTCAAGTAACTTAAAAAAAAAAAGTTGTGTTTGTCCTCATTACTGCTAAGTCATATGAAGACATGCCTTTTTTTTTTTTTTTTTAGTCAAGGGGTTATTATAGCTTCCTTAATCATAACTACTCTGAAACTCCTAACAATCATATTAGAGCTGAATCATTCATTTTATAAAATAATTTATCGTTAAGTTTTCCTAGTGCCTTTAACAATAAATTTAGGAGTTAGAAATTTCTTATTCCTGTATAAATTCCTGTGATACTGTTGGGGAATCCCCTCTGCCTCCTCCTTTTGCCAGGGGAATACCAGGAGGAAACCTCTACTTAACTGTTAGGCACACACCTATTCCCCAGGAACCCCTATCCATTCCTTGGAAATTGTTAGAATCAGCATGGGAACAAGTAGTTTAACAAACTAAATACCAAGCTAAAACAGTGAATTAGATTCAAGCCTCAGAGAGGTGTTGCAAGCCTAACACTGGAGTAGGTAAAATGCTGGCATTGAAACAGAGACAAAAGTCCTAGTATCATCAAATAGAGTCTTCTAATGACATTGTAGCTTTAACATTTAGAATCAAAACTTACTGACTTCCAGACAGTAGATCAACATAGAGATGAGATTTGTTTCATTCAAACACTTGACTCCAAAGAATAGAGTAGAATATCCCACAGGCTTCAGGGCTTGGAGTTTTATCTTTATTTTATTTGCTGTCTATTCAGAGTACTTACACAATTTGACTAGGAAAAAGATTTGACCTAACTCACATAATCTCACTATTTCTATTCATGGTAATTTGGAGAGATAAGGAACAGTAAAACATATTTCTTTATTTCCTGTTTAGAGTTATAAGATTTTGCCTTTGTGTTATCACTTCCCCCATTAGAACATTTTCTGCCAAAAGCTTTACGTTTTCTGGCATATAATTACCAATCTTCTCAGCCTCCCATAATAAAGACTTAATATTTTCTTTTTATGTTGGGAGGCTTTGTGACAGTTACAGTATTTAAAATCAGAGTAATTTGCTCTCAATTTTATACAAGAAAGTGTCTGAGATTAGTTTATTTTTTCCCCCTGGTATTTCTTGTGAAGCAAACTAGCACCTACAATTTCCAATATCCAGTGGCAATTAGTCATTACTGTTTTCATTACCTAGAGGAAACAATTCAAGCCCCAGCGAGTTTTGTCTCCCCCACCTCCATTGCAATATAATTTATTCTATTGACAGTGTCTCTAAATATTTGATCATCTAACTTGTGTGCTTCATCTTCTTGTTTCTGGGAAAATAAATCTTAATTTAGAATTTCTCCCTTCACTAATTTGAAATAATAAAATCTCATTGATTATAAGCTGATGATGTGCAACTATAAATTATAAGTATAAAGCATTTAAAATTACTTTTTAAAATTTGTCACATTAAAATCTAATTATTAGAATTTGCATACAATGGGAATAACTGCATAGCTTCACATTTAACACAATTATCCTGATAAGCTTGAGACTTCTGATTCAATGACAATATTTTTTTTACCTTCTCCCACCATTGTGTGTTGGGTTTTTTTAGGGGAAGATATCTTGTTTGTGCATCAAATGCAGTCATCCTGAGAAGACTCCTCTGTACCTGGGCTTGAATTAGATTGAGACTGTAGACCATGAGCCTCAGCTTGATGATATATAAGGAGATGAGACCTTTGTAGGATCCTGGGAAGGAGTGAAAGTACTTTGCATGTGGAAGAAATAAATAGAAGTATATAGTTTGTGGACAGAGGCCAAACTTTGGTGGTTTTAAAACATGACCACAAATTATTTGATAATCTTTAATAAGAGATGGGAATATGTCCTCTTTCCCTGAATTTGGGCAGGTCTCTGTCACAGCCAATAAAATGTAGCAGAGGATGCTATACTTTCTAAGCTATATAGCAAAATGCCATGCAACTTCCACCTTGTTTAGTGAAACAGTCTATATGGGATTGGGTAAGCTTCCATGTAGGAAGGCCTGATAACCTAACGTCACCCTGCTGCAAGAAATCCCAAGTCACATGGCACCTGTGACATCAGTGCCAGTGTAGGAACTTCAATCGACAGCACCAACTAAGGCTGGCCTTTGAGCTTTCCCAGCTCAGTTTTGTCAGCATACATATGAAAAAGCCTCTAGATGAATCTAGGCCCCAGTTACTCCCAGCCTTTGAAGTCTTCCCAGTTACATCTCCAGATATCAGACATCAGAAACAATAAGCCTTTACTTCTGGTGCTTTGCCCAAGTTCCTCACCTATAGTATCTGTTATAGACCTAGAATAAATTGACTGCCAAATATTTCTCCAGCAAGGATGGATTTACTCAGGATCAGCAGAAAGAGTTGCAATTTGGGGTCTGCAACCATGTTGT
Organism: Monodon monoceros; assembly: GCF_005190385.1. Lineage (NCBI taxonomy): Eukaryota > Metazoa > Chordata > Mammalia > Artiodactyla > Monodontidae > Monodon > Monodon monoceros. The sequence continues at coordinate 17,080,247 of NW_021703767.1, forward strand.
ACCACGAGCAAGTCCCCACATGGCCAGAGAAGGAGTAGCTTTCATAGAGCTACAAAGGAAGTTGGGAGACAGGGCTATAGTCCATGGCTTTTCATTGGCTGAGTTTTCACCAGAAAAGAAAAGGTGTCTTTCTTCTTCTTATTGGGCTCTGCTACCCTTGTAGGGCATGAGAGCTCCCCCTTCTGGTCTCCCCACTCTATTTGATTGAGTTTTTTGTTCATTAACTTTTTACACCATGAACATAATAAAATGTTCTTTTCTTTATACCCCAAGTTTAGTTTGATTTGTCATGCAATACTTGGTAACTGGAAGACATATTCAGCATAAATCAACAAAATGAAGTTCAGGATCTATTTATATATTTCAGCTTTAAAGTATGATTTGACATTTCAGTTATATCTATCACTTGGAAAATTAAAAAACAAATCTTTTTTCCTTACCTACACTAACAATATATATTTCTAAGTAAACAGAGACTTTGAATTTTTATTTAATTGTTAAATAATAGTTGTGTATTTTGTTTTAATAATAAATATTTAATGCTAATCAATCATTTTATTTGAGTTTCTCAGGGTTCACTTACTCTTTTTTTTTTTTGTGAATCTTTACATTTAATGTGATTTTCTTGATAAACAAAACTAGCTTTTCTGAAAATCAGATTAAACCTTGTCATAAAACAACTATTGAATCTGCCTAATCACACGATCCAGGCTTTTTGTTTGTTTCATAAAGAGTCTTAGGTAGAAGCTCTGACTTACCTATATTCTGAATATAGCTAAGAATATACTGTATCTGGGGATTTGAATTTTTTTTCTTAAACAGTGTGTTTAGGTCCTCAGTGAGGAGCATGCAGTGACCAAAGGGTATCCCTTGTCTCAATTTTTTTTTTTTTTTGGTTTCATTTTAGGTTTAATGAGTCAACGCTTTATTTTACAATGAGTGTTTATAACCAAACCTAAATGTGCGTAGGGTCTTGAACTTCGCTGCCCCCGCACCAACTATTTCCTATTTGTTCCCAGAAAAATTCCAAGGCCAGGTTTTGTTATAGCAACCAGAGACAAATATCAAGACAGTAATGAAGAGCAAACTCGGGGAAAGGCTTTCCCGCCAATGTGGCTTGAGTTTCTGTAAGGCATCTATCATCTGCGTGAAGCCCTGAAAGGCACGAGTGGTCCCTGCAGTCCATCGTCAGGGATCTAGTGGAGTCCAGCTCTGCCGACTTCTGGGACCCTTGCTCTTGCAGGAAGCGCATCTCTCAGGCCCCCGGGCCAGGTGCCGAAAGGCTGACTTCTTGGCTTTGATCCTCAGGCTTCGCAACCTGTCTTGTGTGGATCTTTATTTTTGTATGTCAAGTTTTCAAAATAAAATAAATTGAATTATTATCATTCCATCATGCTTTTCCTCTGAGGAGTTTAATAAATAAGCTGTTGTCCCCTCAAATGCTCTTTGGAAGGAGGCAAGGTACATATGAGTAAGCAAACAAAACAACAAGAGGAGAGTCAAGTATCTGCCCACAGCGTCCCCCATACTGTTCCTTTCCTGTTTGTCCTCGTTGTCATGATGCTACTGTGAGGTCAGACTCCTTGCTCATTGGTAAAATCGTCTCTAGTGTCCCTACAATCCAACCTTCTTGCTAAAAGCACTTTTGAGTTTCGAATCAGTTATTTTAGGTGTTGGCTCTGAGTAGCAGTGCGTTGGCTAATCTTTCTGTTTCTTTTTTTCTTTTATTTTACATCTTTATTGGAGTATAATTGCTTTACAATGGTGTGTTAGTTTCTGCTTTATAAAAAAGTGAATCAGTTATACATATACATATGTTCCCATATCTCTTCCCTCTTGCATCTCCCTCCCTCCCACCCTCCCTATCCCACCCCTCTAGGTGGTCACAAAGCACCGAGCTGATCTCCCTGTGCCATGCGGCTGCTGCCCACTAGCTATCTATTTTACATTTGGTAGTGTATATATATCCATGCCACTCTCTTGCTTTGTCACAGCTTACCCTTCCCCCTCCCCATACCCTCAACTCCATTCTCTAGTATGTTTGTGTCTTTATTCCTGTCTTACCCCTAGGTTCTTCATGACATTTTTTTTTTCTTAAATTCCATATATATGTGTTAGCATACGGTATTTGTCTTTCTCTTTCTGACTTACTTCACTCTGTATGACAGACTCTAGGTCTATCCACCTCATTACAAATAGCTCAATTTTGTTTCTATTTATGGCTGAGTAATATTCCATTGTATATATGTGCCACATCTTCTTTATCCATTCACCCAATGATGGACACTTAGGTTGTTTCCATCTCTGGGCAATTGCAAATAGAGCTGCAATGAACATTTTGGTACATGACTCTTTTTGAATTTTGGTTTTCTCAGGGTATATGCCCAGTAGTGGGATTGCTGGGTCATATGGTAGTACTATTTGTAGATTTTTAAGGAACCCCCATACTGTTCTCCATAGTGGCTGTACCAATTCACATTCCCACCAGCAGTGCAAGAGTATACCTTTTATCCACACCCTTTCCAGAATTTAGTTTTTCCAGATTTTTTGATGATGGCCATTCTGACTGGTGTGAGATGATATCTCATTGTAGTTTTGATTTGCATTTCTCTAATGATTAATGGTGATGAGCACTCTTTCATGTGTGTGTTGGCAGTCTGTATATCTTCTTTGGAGAAATGTCTATTTAGGTCTTCTGCCAATTTGTGGATTGGTTTGCTTGTTTTTTTTTTTAATTGAGCTGCATGAGCTGCTTATAAATTTTGGAGGTTAATCCTTTGTCAGTTGCTTCATTTGCAAATATTTTCTCCCATTCTGAGGGTTGTCTTTTGGTCTTGTTTATGGTTTCCTTTGCTGTGAAAAAGCTTTTAAGTTTCATTAGGTCCCATTTGTTTATTTTTGTTTTTATTTCCATTTCTCTAGGAGGTGAGTCAAAAAGGATCTTGCTGTGATTTATGTCATAGAGTGTTCTGCCTATGTTTTCCTCTAAGAGTTTGAGAGTTTCTGGGCTTATACTTAGGTCTTTAATCCATTTTGAGCTTATTTTTGTGTATGGTGTTAGGGAGCGTTCTAATCTCATACTTTTACATGTACCTCTCCAGTTTTCCCAGCACCATTTATTGAAGAGGCTGACATTTCTCCACTGTACATTCCTGCCTCCTTTATCAAAGATAAGGTGACCATATGTGCGTGGGTTTATCTCTGGGTTTTCTATCCTGTTCCATTGATCTATCTTTCTGTTTTTGTGCCAGTACCATACTCTCTTGATTACTGTAGCTTTGTAGTATAGTCTGAAGTCAGGGAGCCTGATTCCTCCAGCTCCGTTTTTCGTTCTCAAAAGTGCTTTGGCTATTTGGGGTCTTTTGTGTTTCCATACAAATTGTGAAATTTTTTGTTCTAGTTCTGTGAAAAATGCCAGTGATAGTTTGATAGGGATTGCATTGAATCTGTAGATTGCTTTGGGTAGTAAAGTCATTTTCACAATGTTGATTCTTCCAGCCCAAGAACATGGTATATCTCTCCATCTATTTGTATCAACTTTAATTTCTTTCATCAGTGTCTTATAAATTTCTGCATACAGGTCTTTTGTCTCCTTAGGGAGGTTAATTCCTAGATATTTTATTCTTTTTGTTGCAATGGTAAAGGGGAGTGTTTTCTTGATTTCAATTTCAGAGTTTTCATCGTTAGTGTATAGGAACACCAGAGATTTCTGTGCATTAATTTTGTATCCTGCTACTTTACCAAATGTATTGATTAGCTCTAGTTGTTTTCTGTTAGCATCTTTAGGATTCTCGATGTATAGTGTTATGTCATCTGCAAAAAAGTGCCAACTTTACTTATTTTCTGATTTGGATTCCTTTTATTTCCTTTTCTTCTCTGATTTCTGTGGTGGAAACTTCCAAAACTATGTTGAATAAGAGTGGTGAGAGTGGGCAACCTTGTCTTGTTCCTGATCTTAGTGGAAATGGTTTTACTTTTTCATGACTGAGAATTATGTTGGCTGTGGGTTTGTCATATATGGCCTTTATTATGTTGAGGAAAGTTCCCTCTATGCCTACATTATGCAGGGTTTTTATCATAAATCAGTGTTGAATTTTGTCGAAACCTTTCTCTGCACCTATTGAGATGATCATATGGTTTTTCTCCTTCAGTTTGTTAGTATGGTGTATCACGTTGATTGATTTGCGTATACTGAAGAATCCTTGCATTCCTGGAATAAACTCCACTTGATCATGGTGTATGATTCTTTTTATGTGCTGTTGGATTCTGTTTGCTAGTATTTTGTTGAGGATTTTTGCATCTATGTTCATCGAGATATTGGCCTGTAGATTTCTTTCTTTGTGATATCCTTGTCTGGTTTTGGTATCAAGGTGATGGTGGTCTCATAGAATGAGTTTGGGAGTGTTCCTCCCTCTGCTATATTCTGGAAGAGTTTGAAAAGGATAGGTGTTAACTCTTCTCTAAATGTTTGATAGAATTCGCCTGTGAAGTCATCTGGTCCTGGGCTTTTGTTTGTTGGAAGATTTTTTTTTTTTTTTTTTCTGTACGCAGGCCTCTCACTGTTGTGGCCTCTCCAGTTGCAGGGCACAGGCTCCAGGTGCGTAGACTCAGTGGCCATGGCTCAGGAGCCTAGCTGCTCCATGGCATGTGGGATCTTCCCGGACCAAGGCATGAACCCATGTCCCCTGCATCAGCAGGCAGATTCTCAACCACTGTGCCACCAGGGAAGTCCCTGTTGGAAGATTTTTAATCACAGTTTCAATTTCAATGCTTGTGATTGGTCTGTTCATATTTTCTATTTCTTCCTGATTCAGTCTTGGCAGGTTGTGCATTTCTAAGAATTTGTCCACTTCTTCCAGGTTGTCTATTTTATTGGCATGGAGTTGCTTGTAGTAATCTCTCATGATCTTTGTACTTCTACAGTGTCAGTTGTTACTTCTCCTTTTTCATTTCTAATTCTATTGATTTGGGTCTTCTCCCTTTTTTTCTTGGTGAGTCTGACTAATGGTTTATCATTTTTTTTTTATCTTCTCAAAGAACCAGCTTTTAGTTTTATTGATCTTTACTATTGTTTCCTTCATTTCTTTTTCATTTATTTCTGATCTGATTATTATGATTTCTTTCCTTCTGCTAATTTTGAGTTTTTTTGTTCTTCTTTCTCTAGCTGCTTTAGGTGCAAATTTAGGTTATTTATTCGAGATGTTTACTGTTTCTTAAGGTAGGATTGTATTGCTATAAACTTCCCTCTTAGAATTGCTTTTGCTCTATCCCATAGGTTTTGGTTCATCATGCCTCCATTGTCATTTGCTTCTAGGTATTTTTTTTTTATTTCCTCTTTGATTTCTTCAGTGATCATTTCGTTTTTAAGTAGTGTATTGTTTAGCCTCCATGTGTTTGTATTTTTTACAGATCTTTTCATGTAATTGATATCTAGTCTCATAGCATTGTGGTCAGAAAAGATACTTGATACAATTCAATTTTCTTAAATTTTCCAAGGCTTGATTTGTGACCCAAGATACGATCTACCCTGGAGAATGTTCCATGAGCACTTGAGAGAAATGTGCATTCTGTTGTTTTTGGATGGAATGTGCTATAAATATCAATTAAGTCCATATTGTTTGATGTATCATTTAAAGCTTGTGTTTCCTTTTTATTTTAATTTTGGATGATCTGTCCATTGGTGAAAGTCCCCTACTATGATTGTGTTACTGTCGATTTCCCCTTTTATGGCTGTTAGTATTTGCCTTATGTATTGAGGTGCTCCTATGTTGGGTGCATAAATATTTACAATTGTTATACCTTCTTCTTGGATCGATCCCTTGATCATTATGTAGTGTCCTTCTTTGTCTCTTCTAATAGTCTTTATTTTAAAGTCTATTTTATCTGATATGAGAATTGCTACTCCAGCTTTCTTTTGTTTTCCATTTGCATGGAATAACTTTTTCCATCCCCTTAATTTCAGTCTGTATGTGTCTCTAGGTCTGAAGTGGGTCTCTTGTAGACAGCATATATATGGGTCTTGTTTTTGTATCCATTGAGACAATCTGTGTCTTTTGGTGAGAGCATTTAATCCATTTACATTTAAGGTGATTATCGATATGTATGTTCCTATTCCCATTTTCTTAATTGTTTTGAGTTCATTATTGTAGGTCTTTTCTTTCTCTTGTGTTTCTTGCCTAGAGAAGATCCTTTAGCATTTGTTGTAAAGCTGGTTTGGTGGTGCTGAACTCTCTCAGCTTTTGCTTGTCTGTAAAGGTTTTAATTTCTCCATCAAATCTGAATGAGATCCTTGCTGGGTAAAGTAATCTTGGTTGCAGGTTTTCCTCCTTCATCACTTTAAATATGTCCTACCAGTCCCTTCTCGCTTTCAGAGTTTCTGCTGAAAGGTCAGCTGTTAACCTTATGGGGATTCCCTTGTTTGTTATTTGTTGCTTTTCCTTTGCTGTTTTTGATATGTTTTCTTTGTATTTAATTTTTGACAGTTTGATTAATATGTGTCTTGGCATGTTTCTTCTTAGATTTATCCTGTATGGGACTCTCTGTGCTTCCTGGACTTGATTAACTATTTCCTTTCCCATATTAGGGAAGTTTTCAACTATAATCTCTTCAAATATTTTCTCAGACCCTTTCTTTTTCTCTTCTTCTTCTGGAACCCCGATAATTCAAATGTTGGTGTGTTTAATGTTGTCCCAGAGGTCTCTGAGACTGTCCTCAGTTCTTTTCATTCTTTTTTCTTTATTCTGCTCTGCAGTAGTTATTTCCACTATTTTATCTTCCAGGTCACTTATCCATTCTTCTGCCTCTGTTATTCTGCTATTGATCCCATCTAGAGTATTTTTAATTTCATTGTGTTGTTCATTGTTGCTTATTTCATCTTTAGTTCTTCTAGGTCCTTGATAAATGTTTCTTGCATTTTGTCTATTCTATTTCCAAGATTTTGGATCATCTTTACTATCATTATTCTGAATTCTTTTTCAGGTAGACTGCCTATTTCCTCTCCATTTGTTAGGTCTGGTGGGTTTTTATCTTGCTCCTTCATCTGCTGTGTGTTTTCCTGTCTTCTCATTTTGCTTATCTTACTGAGTTTGGGGTCTCCTTTTTGCAGGCTGCAGGTTCGTAGTTCCCGTTGTTTTTGGTGTCTGTCCCCAGTGGCTAAGGTTGGTTCAGTGGGTTGTGTAGGCTTCCTGGTGGAGGGGTCTAGTGCCTGTCTTCTGGTGAATGAGACTGGATCTTGCCTTTCTGGTGGGCAGGTCCACATCTGGTGGTGTGTTTTGGGGTGTCTGTGGACTTATTATGATTTTATGCATCCTCTCTGCTAATGGGTGGGGTTGTGTTTCTGTCTTGCTAGCTGTTTGTCATAGGGTGTCTAGCACTGTAGCTTGCTGTTCGTTGAGTGAAACTGGGTGCTGGTGTCGAGATGGAGATCTCTGGGAGATTTTCGTCATTTGATATTATGTGGAGCTGGGAGGTCTCTTGCGGACCAGGGTCCTGAAGTTGGCTCTCCCACCTCAGAGGTACAACACTGACTCCTGCCTGCAGCACCAAGAGACTTTCATCCACTCGGCTCAGAATAAAAGGGAGAAAAATTAGAAAGAAAGAAAGAAAGTGAGAAAGAAAGAAGGAAGGAAGGAAGGAAGGAAGGAAGGAAGGAAGGAAGGAAGGAAGGAAGGAAAGAAAGAAAGAAAGAAAGAAAGAAAGAAAGGAAGGAGGGAGGAAGGGAGGAAGGAAGAAAGGAAGGAGGGAAGGATGGTAAGAAAAAAGAAGATAAAATAAAATAAAGGTAAAATAAAACTAGTTATTAAAGTAAAAAATAATTATTAAGAAAAAAAAATGGACGGATGGAACCCTAGGACAAATGGTGGAAGCAAATCTGTACAGACAAAATCTCACACAGAAGCATAGAGATACACACTCACAAAAAGAGATAAAGGGGAAAAAATCATAAATATTTCTCTCAAAGTCCACCTCCTCAATTTGGGATGATTTGTTGTCTATTCATGTATTCCACAAATGCAGCGTACATCAAATTGTTTATGGAGCTTTAATCCACTGCTTCTGAGGCTGCTGGGAGAGATTTCCCTTTCTCTTCTTTGTTCTTACAGCTCCAAGGGTTCAACTTTGGATTTGTCCCTTCGTCTGCATGTAGGTGGCCAGAGGACGTTTATTCTTGGCTCAGATAGGACAGGGTTAAAGGAGCAGCTGCTTCGGGGACTCTAGCTTACTCAGGCCGGAGGGAGGGATGGGTACAGAGTGCCAGGCGAGCCTGTGGCTGCAGAGGCCCAGCGTGACGTTGCGCCAGCCTGAGGCATGACGTGCGTTCTCCTGGGGAAGTTGTCCCTGGATCCCGGGACTCTGGCAGTGGCGGGCTGCACAAGCTCCCCGGAAGGGGGATGTGGCTAGTGACCTGTGCTCGTACACAAGCTCCTTGGTGACAGCAGCAGCAGCCTTAGCATCTCATGCACGTCTCTGGGGTCCGCGCTTTTGGCCACGGCTCGCGACCGTCTCTGGAGCTCTTTTAGGCAGCGCTCTTAATCCCCTCTCCTCGCGCACCAGGAAATAAAGAGGGAAGAAAAAGTCTCTTGCCTCTTTGGCAGGTCCAGACTTTTTCCCGGACTTCCTCCCGGCTAGCCGTGGTGCACTAACCCCTTCAGGCTTTGTTCATACCGCCCAACCCAGTCCTCTCCCTGCGCTCCGACCAAAGCCCGACCCTCAGCTCCCAGCCCCGCCCGCCTTGGCAGGTGAGCAGACAAGCCTCTCGGGCTGCTGAGTGCCGGTCGGCACCAATCCTCTGTGCAGGAATCTCTCCACTTTGCCCTCCGCACCCATGTTGCTGTGCTCTCCTCCGCGGCTCCGAATCTCCCCACTCCGCCACCTGCAGTCTCCACATGTGAAGGGGCTTCCTAGTGTGTGGAAACCTTTCTTCCTTCAGAGCTCCCTCCCACTGGTGCAGGTCCTGTCCCTATCCTTTGCTCTCTGTTTATTCTTTTTTCTTTTGCCCTACCCAGGCACGTGGGGACTTTCTTGCCTTTTGGGAGGTCTGAAGTCTTCTGCCAGCGTTCAGTAGGTTTTCTGTAGGAGTTGTTCCACGTGCAGATGTATTTCTGGTGTATCTGTGGGGAGGAAGGTGATCTCTGCGTCTTACTCTTCCGCCATCTTCCTCTTGCTGGTTCACTTACTTTTAACACCCAAAGAATAGAAGTATACCGCAAGGTATTTAATGTTCAATTATTTTACAAGAAAAAGAAAGCTGAACTTGAATAAAGATTTTCTCCTCTGTTCTCCCTAATTTTTTTTTTTTTTTTTTTGTGGTACGCGGGCCTCATCACTGTTGTGGCCTCTCCCGCTGTGGGGCACAGGCTCCAGACGCGCAGGCTCAGTGGCCATGGCTCACGGGCCCAGCCGCTCTGTGGAAAGTGGGATCTTCCTGGACCGGGGCACGAACCCGTGTCCCCTGCATCGGCAGGCAGACTCTCAACCACTGCGCCACCAGGGAAGCCCTTCCTATGTTTTATCTGACTTCTATTCTAACACAAATCTCTAACACAAATGACCATAATCTGACATATACAATGTGAAGAATTTTTAAGGGTTAAGTCCCAGATTCTAAAGAAAATGAAATATAGTCACACATATTTATTTACCTCATAAGATTTAAAGAATGCCAATAAGTTGTTTCTAAATCATTAAAGGCAATCCGAAATGAAATTAAATATCTATAAAATTTGAGAGACATTAACTAAGTATACAAATGTGACCTTATCTGAACATTTAAATAATCATAATAATCTAAATTTACTAGACTTAGAAACTTTTTATTATTAGTGACATTGATCTTTTCCTTGAGAAAATCTTCTCAAAGCCACACTACCCTTAGTAGGAGGAAAAATAGATCTAATTTTTCGCTCTCTTTTGCTTTTGGTAAACAATCTGAGGCAACTTTTTTCAAAATGACCTTTAGATTTGACTGATTTTGTTGTCAACATCTATCTTCCAGTATAAGAACTGCAATGGTACTCAGTAAAAACATAGAACTGTCTTCAGTTAGCAGAGTATGAGTATTCAAAGACTGCTTTTGGAAATTACATTCAGATGGAAGAAATGTTATTTATGCAGAATAGGAAAAAAATGGAATTGCACAATGTTGAATCTTCTTCAGAACCTAAGTATTGGCATAAATAAAAAGTTAAATTCTTTTGGAATAATCAATTGTAATAACTCAGTTGTAATTATTATAGATTGATTTCACTTCACTAAAGCCAAACTGTCTTCACAAACAACTTTCTAAAACTCACATTAATAAATCTCATTGCCCATGGTAAATTTCATATCAGTTTCTTGAAACACTGTGTTTTAAAATCCATTATTTTACAGTGCTACATTTGTCACTGAAGAAAAAACCCTAAAAGATGGTTTAGTTGTGCCATGTTATATTAGCCCGACTCCACTCCATATAAACTGAATAAATATGTGATATGACAGGCAAATCTTGTCTTTATAGAGACTATTGAAGGTGCCATTTTTTCTTTTTGGTCATGGCATGTGGGATCTTAGTTCCCTGACCAGAGATTGAGCCCATGCCCCCTGCATTGGAAGCACAGAGTCTTTACCAGTGGACCAACAGGGAAGTCCCTATAGGTGCCAATTTGAGTGTCATGATCTCTCTTAAGATTTAATATTTAAACTGAGACCTAAAGGTGAGAAGGAAAGAACAATGAAAAGTCTAGAGTCTTAGAGCAGCCCTGGTAAAGGAAGCTACAACCATATAGCAACACCTCAAAGGTGGCAAAAACATGATCATCTGAGAAAAAGAGCAGAACTATGAGGTTCAAATTATGTTGTCAAAATTCTGCCTTTGTCTCTCTGCTCCAGGTCCTGTGAATGTGTGTGTGTGTGTGTGTGTGTGTGTGTGTGTGTGTAGTTGACTAGTTGTCATTTCATGGCGGCCCCATAAATCCCCATGCTTACCTCCTTTCACATTGACCACCCCAGTAGAATAGGTTTTTTTGGTTTTTGTTTTCTAATAACTTCAGGAAAAGAACTAACCTGCTTCTCATTGATCAGAATTGATTCATGTAATTGGCTAAACATAAGCTATAGGCTGATGCTTGGAGCAGGTACAAGAATAAACCTAATCTTAATCATATGAGATGAGTGATGAAAAAGTGGTTCCCTAAAGGATAATGAAAGTTTTATTACTACAGAATGGGTGAATGGACATTAATCAATCAGTGTCACTACAAGAGTCTTAAAACATGAAATTGTACATGTTAGTAGGCAATCTGGAGCTCTAGTGTCTAGATACATACTGGATAATTTTTTTTTAAATGCCATCACACCATATACAAAAATAAACTTAAAATGGACTAAAGACTTAAATGTAAGACTTGAAACTATAGGAAACCCAGAAAAAACATAAGTAGTACACACTTTGACATCAGTCTTGGCAATATTTTTTTGGATATGTCTCCTCAGGCAAGGGAAACAAAAGCAAAAATAAACAAATGGGACTACATCAAACTAAAAATCTTTTTCACCATGAAGGAAACTATCAATAAAATAGAAATGTCACCGACTGAATGAGAGCAGATATTTGTAAACAGTATATCTGATAAGAGGTTAATATACAAAATATACAAAGAACTCATACAACTCAACATCAAAAAACAAACAACTGATTAAAAGATGCACAGAGGACCTGAATAAACATTTTTGCAAAGGAAACATACAGATGGTCAACAGACACATGAAAAGATGTTCAATGTCACTAATCATCAGGGAAATACAAATCAAAACCACGATGAGAAGTTATCTCACAGCTCTCAGAGTGGCTTTTATCAAAAAGACAACCACTAACAAGTGTTGGGGAGGATATGAAGAAAAGGGAACACTCTTGCACTGTTGGTGGGAATGTAAACTGGTGCAGCTACTGTGGAAAACAGTATGGAGGTTCCTCAAAAATTTAAAAATAAAACTGCCATATGATTCAGAAATTCCACTGTTGGGTACTTATCCAACGAAAGCAAAAACATTAATATGAGAAGACACATGCACCCCAATGTTCACTGTAGCTTTATTTACAATAGCCAAGATATGGAAATACCCTAAGTGCCCATCAACAACATGGGTGGATCCAGAGAGTATTGTGATAAGTGAAATAAGTCAGAGAAAGAGAAATACTGTATGACTTTACTTATATGTGGAATCTAAACAAAACAAAATAAATTAACATACATAACAAAACAGAAACAGAGTCACAGATACAGAGAAGAAAAAGATGGTTGCCAGTGGGGAAGGTGGATAGAGGGAAGAGATAAATAGGTGAAGGAGATGAAAAGGTATAAACTTCCAGCTACAAAATAAATGTCATGGGTATGAAATATAAAATGTAGGGAATACAGTCAATAGAAATGGCAGTCATTAACAGATAGATGATACTCTAGAAGTGAGAAAAGTTTAAATAAAGTAGGAAATCGTATAGAGCAGAGAAAATAGCATATGACCTAACACTATGGAACTCTAATTTAGAGGTTGCATAGATGGTATGAAGCCTGCAGTGCAGTCTAAGAAGGAGTGGTCTGCTCTTCTGTATAGCTGGGGTCTGGAGAGGTACAATAGGCTGGGCACTTCTGTAGACAGTTCTGCATTTGACTCTCCTTAGCATTGCTTCCTGTGCTTTGTGCATGTACACTGAGAGCTTTGAGTTTTTCTAGGATACAGTTGGGAAGGATTCTCTCCTGTGTAGTCATCTCCTTGTGCCTATTTGGGATTACACTTACTTTACTCAGTTGCTCCTCCAATCTAATACCAATGCTACATTCCAGAATCTCCTCCAAGGTAGTGAAATGCATTAATAACATACTTCCTTGCTTTCCAGAACCATGCTTTGCATTTACACGTTTCAAAATAAATGTTCCTTCCTCTCCATAGGATATTGGAAGGGAAGAAGGTAAATGTCTTTCCTCAATCTGCCACCTTCCACTAGTAATCTAAACATCATTTCTAAAACAATTTCCTGAAAGTTTGATATATTAAAAAATGTCCTGCTGTGTAAACTAAGTAATAATTTTCCTCTTCAAACTTAGATTGGGAATAAGTAATTGAGTAAAATTAACATTTAACTAATGTGTTTTCTTTCTAATTTATTATATATTTTAAAGTTTTTGAGGCAAGAGAAGCTCATTTATAATTTTCCAGAACACTTTTATTATAATCGACCTACTTAAAGTAACACTCTGATATTCCTGGTTTTACCTCGAAATAGCACTTTTGCCTTTATACCAAAATAGGAATAAATGATTTTTTAAAGTTTTATCTCTTTGAAAAAAAGTGCATACATGCATCCATCCTCTTACTGACTGAGTAGTTTGCTTTTAAAAGTCTGGGTAGGATACATCTCCTTAACTAAGTTTTCCTTTAAAACTATAGGAAAAAATTATTCAGCTCAGCTATAGCAGAAATTAGAATACTTGCTTCAAACAGCGCTATTGTTAATAATTAGTTATAATTCTGTTATAGATGACTTCTCTGTCAAAAGGAGCTCCGCTACAAAATTGCTTCACAGGATTGTTGCTAGTTCTAGTGTTATAAAGAAGGAAATATATCACAGCAACAAGCACATAGTAGTTACTTAATCCCTGTTTGATGACTCTTAAATAAAATCAATTTCACTAACAAATTCATGGATTTCTAGTTGGAATGTTTTATTTATTAGATATTTTTCACACTCTGTGGAAAAACCATTTCAGAATCTGATGTGAAACCAGCGTATATGGCTCACATTCATTTTAAAAACATATATTCCATTCACTTCATTTTTTGTTTCCTTTTTGGCACTGCCTAAAACCAGATGATATTACACCATGAAAAATGAATTAGATACTGAGCTTTTCCAGCTGTGAAAAAAGGGGAAACATATCCCACACTTTTTAGGCACTATGTATAAGAAAAACATTTTTAAGGCAGGTAAATATATACCATGGTTCTTAACTACCTCCAGGTGAGGGGTCTTATTTCAAATTATTCTTAAAATGATTGTGACACCAATGAGAGTTCAGACAGTAAGCAGGAATACCTTTTGACTTCATGACTGTTTCTATTTTGACCCTTATCCTTAATGTAAAACAGGAAATTTTTCTCTATGATAAGAAATGATGGTATCTGGTATGAACCTGGCACAATAGCCCATAGTCTGAGTAGAAATAGGCTAATTCTCATTTATTGAATACTGTTGTGTCATCGGCAAATTCCTTCACCTCCCTAAACCTCAGTTTTGTCATCTCTAAATGTGAATAGTTACAAGCCCACCTCCTTATCGTGTGAGTGTGTGTGTGTGTGTGTGTGTGTGTGTGTGTGAAAGAATTTGACCTAAGACAGAGAATAAGTTCATGGCATATGCTATGCTGTTTGTATTTTTGTTCTCATTCTTGTTCTATAAGAAAGAATCATGATTCAAAACTAAACTGTTTAACTCTTCATGAAAACTGTTTTCCCTTTGAACTTTGTCAGAATCCTACACACCAGTTTTTCAGATATTCTGTTTCCTAACTTATAGTTGCAAACTTTTGGTGAAAAAATATGTTTTTGTATGTCAAAAAAATAAGTTGTAAAGTTTTAATGAAGCTGAAGCATGCTGTTGTCTTGAAATAAGCCAAAGAAAATAGTAGCCTACAGAGGGAAGAAATTCATATGCCTTCTGTGTTTTATTTTTGGTTTCTAGGATACAATATCTTCCTCTTTTGGAGTTTCCTCCTTCTGTTTGAAAGACATATCATTCAAGGTCCTTCTGGGAAAGAGTATGTGGAATGAATTTTTGGACTCATTTATGTCTGAAATATCTTTCTTTTGCTTTCATGCTGGATTAATAGTTTGGATGATGTGTTAGTTCTGTATCGCCGTTGTAACAAATTGTCACAAATTTAGTGACTTAAAACAATACAAATATATGTTTATAGACTTGGGGACTATTGCTTTGGAGAATCAACCTCCTCAAGTGTTTTTTGGAAGGTGCCTGTGCTTAAACCTCTTACTGTGACTTCTAGGGAGACTGATAAACCTGAGAGTTTTATTCAAGCTTAAGCTTACATAGATGTTATACATATGTATGTGTGTGTGTGTGTGTGTGTGTGTGTGTGTGTATATATATATATATATATATATATATATAAACTGGACACTGAGCCCTGGAATGACACTCATCAATTTAATCTGCTGCCTGTGTGGTCCAATGTGCACCTTGATGCACTTTTTTTATGAAGGATGAGGGACTCTTCTGGGAAAGCAATCCACTCACTCCTCCCATATATCAAATCCCCCTATTGAATTGCTGAGATTATTTGCTTAAAGTTTACTGTGAAATCCATGTAATAAAGTTTGTTGTGTTGCATTAAATTGCTGATTTCTGTTCCTTCTGTCTTATTTCTCCATCCCAGGGCAAGTGGAAGTGTGAAGGAAAAAGTGGCTTTGGAGATAAGGGCTAGGTTAGGGAGAAGAAACCATAAACTTAGTGGCTTAAAACAATATAAATTTATTATCATACTATTCTGTAGATCAGATGTCTAAAATAGGTCAGCTGAACTACATTCCTTCTAAAACTTCTAAAGGAAAATCTGTTTTCTTGCTTTTCCTAGCTTCTAGAGTCTTCTATATTTCTTGGCTTCTAACATCATCTTACATTTTCAAAGCCAGCAACAAACATCTTTTAATTTTTCTCTCTCTCAGCTTTCATCATCCCACTGTCTTTTTCTGACTCTCACCCTTCTGTTTCCCTCTAATTAGGACCCTTAAGGTTATATTAGGCCTATCCAGATAATCCAGAATTTTTCCCATCTCAAGATTTTTTAATCTAACATCTCCAAAGTCCCTTTTGCCATGTAAGGTTCCATGGTTTCAGATGTGGACATCTTGGAGGGTCATTACTCTGTCTGCTGCAGACCCCCAAAGATTCATGCCCATCCTACATGCCTGAAACACATTCATCCCATTCCCAGATATCCCAGAGTCTCAAGTCATTATAGTATCATCTCAAGTCCAGAATCTCATCTAATTATTATCACAAAGGCACAAATCTCATTATCTAAAATTACATATAGGCGAAACTCACTATATAATCCATCCAAGGGCAAAATTCCTCTCTACGTGTGGATCTGTAAAACTAGAAAATATCTTATCTGCTCCCAAAATACAATGGTGAGACCACAGTAGGATAATAGTTATCAATGTGCCAATTCAGACAGGGAGAAAATGGAAAGAAAAAAAGAGGCCACCAGTCCTAAGCAATTTCAAAATCCAACTGGGCAAGCAATCTTAGGTTCCAAGGCCTGGGGAAAATCCTCGGCAGTGCTGGCTCTGCTCTCTGAGCCAAAGGCCCTACCTTCTGGCTCAAGTCTCCACACTTGGAGCCTCTTTCCTTTTTCATGAAGGGTAGTATGTGTTTGAAGCTGAGTAGTTTTATCAGCTTGTTTCCTACCAGCAGAATTTTAGTAGTCCAACAGTCTTTCTTCATTTTGTTCTTTCTGTTTCTTTCAGTCCAAGGTGGCAGTGTGACTGTTGGCATAGTATTCTCAAGAACCTTGTAAATTTCTCTTGAATGTTTCAGGGATTCACTCCATTAGACAAAAGGTTCATCGGCACATCTTTCTTGGATAATCCCATCTCTATTCTTGGCTTTTGCTTAGATGGCTGAGTGGATCTATGAATCACTAGTCTAATGTCTCAAAGAGCCACATGTGAAATTGAATACTCTGCTCTTTTGATTCTTCCAGAGCATTAAGAAAAGGTTGTCTAGCCACACCCTTGGCTTCCTCTTCAAAGAAGGCTTTCTTGACAGTGACTCCTAATGTTAGGATAGGCAATCTGAATAGGCAGAGAGTTTCCCACATCATAAAGTTCCTTTTTCTTTAACACTGTTTCCCTCAATCTCACTCTTTCCTCTCATATGTTACCGTAACCTGCAGTAAGGAACTAGGCTCTACTTTGAACATATTGCTTAGAAATCTCCTCACCTAGAGATTCAGGTTCATTGCTGACAAATTCTGCTTTCCACATAACTGTAGGATATAATTCCACAGTCTTCTGCCACTATATTATAAGGATCCCTCTTCCTCCAGTTTCCAATAATATTTTCCTCTTTTCCTTCTGAGCTCTCAACTGCAGTGCCTTTAATATTCATATTTCTATCAACATTCCACTTACCATGATTTAGGTATTCTCTAAGATGGATGAACATAGATTGGGTGAGAAATACTTTTTCTCAGGGATGTGCAATTAGTGTTTCCTGTGAGAATTACCATACCATTCTGATTTTTATTTTTCTTGTTTCATATGGCCTGCTTTCCATCTGGAGGTTGTTACAGTGTTTTTTGTTTTGTTTTGTTTTGTTTTGTAATGTCATTTAGACATTAGGCCTCTTTGAACTGGAAACACATGTTCTTAAGTTATAGAATATTTTCTTATATAATATGTTTGAAATACCCTTTTCTTCTGAAACTCTTTTATTTCTGAAACTTGCTATTCAGTTATTGAACTTCCTGGGTTAATCCTGTAATTTTAAAATCCATCTGTGTTTATTTGCATTTTTTATTTCTCTATTGTTTCCTTCTACATTTTTTTTTCAGATTTTAAGAACTTTTACTTATTGCTGTTTTTTAACTTAAAAATTACATTCTGTTGTTTCCTTTGGATATATAATCTTCTATTTCTCTCAGGGTATTACTTATATAGTTTTTAGAATTTTATTTTTTCCTACAGTGTCTGTATTTATGTGGTTTCCTTTAACCTACTTTTTTGGTTTGTTTTGATACATTTCACTTTAAGTTTTCCAAACATATCAGGTGATCCTTGTATGCCCATTCATAATGTAAAATGTAACACTGAAAATACTCTTTAGACACTATGTGTATACAAATGGGGCTTGTTGATTAGTGGTCTTTACTAAAGCAATCAGGTAAGTTTAGTCATTTCATCATGGTACCTCCAAAACCTTAATATCAGTTTTCTTTTAATTGGAGACCAATTACTACCCCCAAAGAAGAATGTTCTAATCTGCTGGTGAGACAAAGGAGATAATGGTGGACTTTTACTGGAATTCTTGTTTTTCTTTATGCCATCACAACACCTAAATTACAACCTCCAGCATGTTCCATGTTCCTGAGATGAAAGCTTCAATAGTCCAGTCTCCCCAGAAAGTAATTTTCCATTTTTTTCATGGGGATGAGGTTAGTTATTTGACTGCAAGGGACTGGAAAAAGATGTGGGACTCAGATTCCCAGCAAGTATTGCCACTATAGACTTGATTTCAGTCCTCTTTCATCCCCTTATGTTCAGAGACATCTGGTATCTCCAACAGCTGATGTTTCCCAGAATCAGTGTCAGTTACTAGTAAATGTGAGATGTTAGATTTTATGAGGTGTACCTTCCAATAGGAAAAAAAGAAGAAATAGAATTCATTATTTTCTGCTTAGAAATAGATAATTGTTTTTTCCAATCGCACTAAGTACATTTTAGATGATGGCTCAATGACCACTAATTTTGAGAGTTCTTTTAAAATATTTATTGGAAATATTGAAATATAGATTGCTTCTACAAGTTAAAAAATTAAATCGTGTTCCTGTATCAAAAGATTCAATGTCATTAAAATGGTAATACTCCCTAAATTCATCTGTAAATCCCACAATATTCTAATAAAAATCCCCACATTCTTTATTTATATTGACAAGCCAGTTCTAAAAGCTATATGGAAAATAAAGAATTGAGAAGAGCCAAAACCATTTTAAATAAGAACAAAGTTGGGGGAACTTGTAGTAAATTCCAGCTTCCCCCAGCATTCAGAAGGTAGATTTCTAGTGAGCACTGTCAATGTGTTACCAAACTTCTTTAGTATCCTGTGAGCTATGACTACTCCATCTCTCATGGGGTTTGGTTCTCAGCCCTAGAAAAGGGTAGCCTCTTCCTTGAGTGTTATATTTCAGTCTTGGTGTCATGGCTTCTCCCTATGTCTATGCTATATTCTTTAGAGTTCTAGTTGCCTCTTATAAGTCAATCCCTCATTGCTCCAATTCCCACATTAACAATTTTTATATTAAAATTATCCTGTTCAAGTTATTGTGTGGCTTCTGATTGATACATTGCCAAAAAAAAAAACCTGGAAATAAACCAATACCATAGAATATTTATCAAACAAAATACACTTCTGAAATATGCAATTATATTGGTAAATACCAAAATATTATTCTAAGAGAAAGACACCAGAAAAAAAGACTACCTACTGTAGGATTTAATTTACATGATTCTGAAAAATGAAACAGGGCAAAAATCATATCAATGGTTGTAACCTACATGAGGGTAGGTTTGAGGAGAAAGCAAATATTCCATACCTTGTTTATGGTAGTGGTTCCAGTGCATACATTTGTCAAGTTCACAGACCTATATATCTAAAAAAAATGGGTAAATTTAGCATACATAAATTATATCTCAATAAACCAGAGCAAAAAGAAAAAAAAATATATTTTTAACTGTTAGAGTTAGACAAATACTATTCATTACAGAATCAGAGAGTTTGCTATAAATTTACTTTGTTCTCTATAGTTCCAAATTTACAAGTCTTTTGCCCACTTCACAGGGAATATTCTTAGCATTCTTATACATTCTCCAGTGATTTTTCAAAGTTATGACTCATTTTAATTTACTTCATATTGGCCCCATGTCCTCCTACAATTTCTCTCTAGAATTAGTGATTACCTTTCTTTTTTCTTAAATTTTGCTATTATCATATCCTCAATATATTTTAAGATTTTAGTTCTACCCTCCCATGAAATACCTTTTATCAAAGGCTTTGTTTTCCAGCCTTTGTCGTGATCAAATCTGGACTTGTCCTTTTGGGTCCTCCCTTTCTCTGTGTCACTGGATTCATTATCTTCTGCATCTCCTGTTTTACTTTCTATTGTTTGCTTTAATATTTTTGCTATAAATTCACCATTGATTTCCTAAAAAAAATGGATGAATGTGAGCTAACATTTCTGAGGCACTAAAATATCTTTTTTTCACTAAAATTTTTATTCATAGTATAAAATTACAGGGTGAGTGTAATTTCCCACAGACACATATGTTTCCATTTTCTTTAAATTTCAGGTATTGCAGATGGGATGACTAGTGCCAAATCACTCTCATTCTTTTGTCAACTAGCTGTTTTTTTGTTTTTTATGTTTTTTTTTTTTTTGGATGTTTTAGGTTGGTATCTCAAAGTTATGTCTTAGGTGTCAATCTATGTATCTATTTTTGTTCATTTATCCAGAAGGTTGATTGGGTCCTTTCACTTTGAAGGCTTGTTTTCTGCTCAGAAAAATCTCCTGTAATGAGTTCTTTAACAATTTTTTATCTTCTATTTCATGAAGGCTCTTTGTAATCCCCTGTTTTCTGGTAGCGTTGCTCCTTTCTAGTAATTATTCTTCTCCAAACACTATCCTGTATTTTATTGAATTACGGTCGTATGACGTGACTCAATATGCCCTGAGTGCAGTTGGTAGTTCTGAGGGAGACATGTGAACCAAAAGGAGTCAATAAGTTCCTGGGAATTTTTAACACAGCACTAGAAAGGAGCCTAAAGCTGTTTTTATTTCCAGGAGCTGAATTTTAGTTTGCAAAACTCAGTGTTTACATTTATCACGATGCAGAGAAAATCATGATGAGACATGGGTTATACCTATACCAACACTTTTATCTGTATCTTCATCTTTGTTTACATCTATCTTCACTTTTATCTATATCAAATCAATACCTATATGAAACATAGATCAATATCTATATCTTTAGCAGTGGTTTTCAACTAGGGGCAACTTTGTCTCCAGGGGACTCTTGGCTATCACATTGAAAGAGGTGCTCCTGGCATCGAGTGGGTAGAGGTCAGAGATTCTGCTCAGCATGCTACATGCACAGGACAGTCTCCCCTGACAAGAAATTATCCAGCTCACAATGTCAACAGTGAAAGGTTTGAGAAACCCTGATCTAGAGAGATGTTTAGAAAAAATGATATCCCCTAGTTATTTTCCCCAACTAAGTATTATTTACTTCTTATTCTTGTTTTCTGAAAATATCCCATTATTGTTAAAATTCATTCCTCTTTTCTGCTTAAGCTAATTTAAATGATTTTTCAGTTTATTTCAACAGAGAACAACTGAACTGGCAGTGACTCTTTCTATACATTTTAGTGTGTATTAAATAGTGGCAGGTATCAATATATTTAAATGATACTGCTTCTTCTTTGGTTGCCTTATGTGCTTGTACCAGAAACAGTATCAGTTTTTCCTGGAATTGAGAAAATAGAGCTGTGAAAGATTTACCTCTCAAGGCACTGTAGTGTTACTTTAATATTTTGAACATTCCAATACTTTAATTCAGTTATGATGTAAACATAGTGGTGAAAGAATATTTTTTAAAAACTAAATTAATAGTATACAAATATAAAAATAAAGCTCAAACTGAATCACTTTACTGCACACCTGAAACTAACACAACATTGTAAATCAACTATATTTCAAAATAAAATTTATAAAAAGAAAAAATAAAGCTAAGTGTAAAATTTATAAACGTATAAAACTCCTTTGCTTTCAGAACTCATGACTCTCAGTGTCTGCCAGGCTGGAGATATTGGTGGCTATTAGCAGCCAAAATGTGTTCTGAATCAGAAAATAATGTTTGATTATTTTTCCCTAAGATATTTTTCCATAAGAAGGTATTTCTGAACTTTCTATTTCTCTAGTAAGTAATAAACTTTCCCTGAGGTTAGTGAATACAGGATATCCTCACTGTCTGAACTGGAGAAGGCTACAAGCATGAGAAAATATGAGTGTGAGAAATGGAAAAATAGTTATATATTAGTAAGTAGTTCAAAATATTATTCCTCCCAAAATGAAAGAAAAACAAATATTCAAATGTTCTTGCACAGATTACCAGTGCATTAGTGTTATATTTTCTTTAAAATTTTCTACAGAAATTTAGACCCTAATATTTGCAAATTATCTATTTTTTAAGTAAATGTTTCAATGACATATCAACTAACATGTGCCTTTAGTTGGAAGGAACAGAATTCGATTTGTCTCTAATAACCAGGAGAACATATTGGTTCACAATATTAAATGCCCTGAGGTGATGTTGCTGAGCTCCTTTTCCTTTCTTACCATTCTAGATTCCAGTGTAAGCGTTATCCTAAGGCAAAGTCCCCAGTGTACTCCCAAAAAAACTGCCAATAACCTTGTGGGATATGGTATATGCTTCTTTGCAGTAATACAGAGAGAAGAGAGAGTTCTAGAAAGTATCGCAAAGAGCAAGATTTCTTCCTTCTCATTAGCTACCAGAAAGAAAAGTTTTGTTCATATACTTACACATCGACTAGCATAGGACAACCTTCTCAAACTTTTGTGTAAATATGAATGTACATACAAGTCACCTCTGGACCCTTCAAAGTACGGGTTCTTATTCATTAGGTCTGGGTTGAGGTAAGATAATTTACATTTTTAACAGGTTCCTATGCAACATCCATCTATGCTGCTGGTCCTTAAGTATTTCAAATGAACCCTCATATTTTCTCTCTGTCAGAAATAATAGCTTATGATAAAGTCTTCCAGAATAAAAATGACCATTACCTGTTTCAAAGAAAGAAGTCAGCATTTAATTCTGCTCTGTCTCCTGATGACTTTTTTTTACTTCTCCACTCTGAGGAAGAACCTTACAAAGTTACCATTAGACCAAGTGCTGCTAACCTAGAACATCTTTTATAAGAGTTTTGAGAAAAGAGATCTTAAAAGACAACCCACACATTATTTCTTACTGTCATTGGTTTGAAAATCATTCTAGAGAAAAAGAAATATTGTGAGAAAATATAGTCCAAGATTTCAGAATAAAGTAATGAAAATGTTACTGTAAAATTTAGTGTTTTGAATAAATTACCTCGTTCTGGTATAACTTTGTAATGTTGGCATTAGGAAGCTATTTTGGAACCAAATGAAAACTATGTCATAGCCTTTTTAGAGTGCTTTATTTCAGTTGTGACCCAAAGAAGGAATTGAAGTCATTCTCACACAAGATCCTTTAAGTTCCTCTTCAAAGAATGTACATATTCTAACTCTACAAGTTCACCTCAAAGTAAAAAAGTACAATGTTCATCAGAGAAGTCAGAAAAATTTTATGGTAAAGTTTGAGCATCTCCTCTGCTCTAAGTTTTTAGTTAAAGCCTACTACTTGCAGTAATTATTCCCTTCTCAAAATGGTTCAATGACTTTTTAGAGCTTAAAACACACATGGCCAGATAAATTTCTTAGCTTCCATTCAATATATTGCATGATCTTCCTCTGACTTCTCATGTCATTGACCATTTTTCCCCTCCTCTGCCCCCTAAGAGTCTTCTACAGAAAAACCTAATTTCTTGACAACTGATCTCTGTAACTTCCTGTAGTTAATTCATAGATTTCTTTTTCATTGTCTTTCCAAAACTTACACATTGTCATTCTCTTGGCCATTCTCTCTCCTTTTTGCAATATCATATGCATATTTCAAAACTTACTGAAATCTCTATTACACTCTTACACTTTCCTTCATCTACATTTGTAATACAGCCTTTTAGAACACGTGAGTCAGTCATGAAATGCATTGTAATTTTTGTTTTGTTTCCTATTGCCTTGCCTTATTTAACTCATGCACTGTTCTTTAACATGCATTAATGTTTATGCTGTATGTCTTTCCCTAGCATCTTTCTTTCTATACACCAGTTACTCAAAAAAAATATTGAATTGGTTGATTACAATGCATCTTTAAAAAATTACAAGTTTCACTACTACATTTTGAAAAAAATGGCTGAGACAAGCAGTAGCTACAGGAAATTTTCTTTACTACACTGTTGAATGCTTATCCTGGAATAAGAAATAGAGATAATTCTCCATGTTAGGAGAAATAAACTTAAATCTCAGCATGGAACGATCTATTTAAAGCATTCATGTTATTCAGGTGGATTACTTAGTTGTTCTGGAAAATTTAGAACCATAAAGTATTCATCTTTGTCATCTATAGTGTGCATGAACCAAATTGCACGCACACTGGTCAAAAAGATTACAATCTGCAAATGTCTTTCAAAATGTTTTCATGAGCCTCTTGATATTTTAAAAAACTACATCCTTGGACATGTATTTAGGTTTCTTTATTCCCCTCAAAGATTTGCACTCTTCATCCAACGTCACTTTTTACAAAGTTTAAAAGTGACCAAAAATACCTCTGGCCAAAAACAGAAGCTTGATGAGAGGTTTTTGGTGCACTAATATTCCACAGTCTGAATTTAGATGAGTTTCATCTTATCAATAGGTCATGAGACAGAAGACTTTCTAATTATTCTACCAGAATATTTTTACCCTGGAGGCACACTAGCACTACCTGAGAAGCTTATAATAAAATACTAAGACCTAAGAATTCATCTACAACAAATCTAAGTATCAGTGGGTCAAAAGCTTCAGGCATAAGTATTTTTAAATACTCTTCAGAACATTTTAAGTGTGAAGCCAGGGTTAAGATTAACTGACATAGGGAATAATTGGTGAGAAAATATATTAAATATTTACATGGTATGGGAACCTCCATTTGCACTATTGCCAAGGTTCCGCAAATGTTAGGGGAAATCTGCCTTTCCTCACCTTTGGAGTTCTATTTATGCTTCAAGCCAAAAGAAGTGACTTCAGTGCTTAGTTATTGAACCAACATTTCAATCTCTAGGACCTTTCTTGCTGTGACCAGCGAGGTAAGTTTTCTCTTTGCCAAGAGGTCATTTGTTGTTTGCAAGTAAAACTTTCCAATTTTTTGTGTTTTCTATCATTAGTCTTTTTGTGGATTGAATTAAATTCTATGTGCCCTCAATGATACACTCTGGTAACTACAATCCACCAGTGTGAAGTTGAATTCTCAGCCGATTCTAAAGTTTCCTTTCCCTGGGGATATCTTTACTTAGTCATGGAAAGATAATGGGGAGGAGAGCCAGAAACTTCACTATTGCTCCAACCAAGAATGAACAGGTACACAGTGTGAGCCTTTTAATAAGAGTTTTGCTCCCCCTTAGTTTTCTCATAGGCGGAGAACGTGCAGACTGCAACAAGAAAATGATACCTGCCTTTCTTCTGCTAGTTATCTCTCATTATGTCTTTTTTTTCACATCACCTTATTTAAAACTTTTAGTAAAGGAGGTCCTTTAAGGAAGTGACTTGTTTTTTAATAATACTCAGGACTAACAGTTCCATAAAGAAAACTGATAATAAGAGAGCATTTGGTAAATTTCAATAAAATAAATATTCTTATTGATATTCATTGTATTGATACTAGAATTGTAGATACTCTCTCTTTTCCAGAGCATCATTCCATACATTATCTTCTTGTATTTCTTCATATGTTCCTTAATTGCTGTCTCCTTTTCCTGGCACATGTAGATTTTCTCTCACTTTAATAGAGAAAACTGCAGTCTCTTACTCTCTGCCCCATTTCCAGCCACCTTTCTGAACCTCTTCTTCCTCTAACAGCCAAGAGTAATAGAGCTACAATCTGTGCTCAGAGTTTCTACCTCCTTCTTTCCCATCGAATCTTCCATGTGCTGTAACTTGGCTTTCACTCTAACAATTCCTCTAAACCTGCCTTAAATATCTGCCCAAGGACCCTCTTTTTGTCAATTCAAGTTCTTATCTAACTTGTCTCTTGGACAATTTTGCAATCCCTTTCTTATTTCCTCTGATTTTAATCACACATATTCATTATGTGTCTCTAATCATTTATTTCTCTTTTTTCAACCACTATTATCTCTCCCCAAGGCTTGAAAGTTGTCATTCCTTAAAATTTTGTCCTTAAATTTTTTTTTCCTCTCCTCGATTGTCACACTTTCCCTAAATAAGTCCTACCATTTTATTTGTTTGAGCTACTATCTGCATCACAATGACTTAATATTAAATTGCCTATAAAATTTTCACTTTATAGGATGCTCTAATCACATGGGAAGGAAATCCAAAAAAGTGCGGATATATGTATACGTATAGCTGGTTCACTTTGCTGCACAGTAGAAACTCATACGACATTGTAAAGCAACTATACTCCAATAAAAAATTTTAAAAAAAATCCAAAGCCAAATTCATCTCCCTCCTCTTATTTTCATTCTTTTATCCATTCATTCAGTAGTTATTTACTGAAGATCTTCTATACGTCAAATATTATTTTTGTAATAAAAGAGCCATGAGCAAAAAAGTAGAGTCCACGTTCTAATTGGAATGGAGTAGAAGAATGACTTGATTAACTGAGAGAATAGAGTATGATAAGGGGAAGATTATAGGGTGTACAAGTTTGAGAGGGAACATCCATTCAGAGTTTGATTTTGTAGAGGATGAACTTGAGGTATCTATTAGACAACCAAGTACAAGGGTCCCATAGAGAGTTAAATATGGGTTTGACATTCACAGGAGAGATCCTAGTTGTATGTAATAAATAAGAGAGAAAGAACTTAGATGTTAAGATTCATACGATGTTAAGATTCATGGTATGAAATAAACACTGAGGAGGTGATTATAAATAGGTAATGTCAGATGTCTGTCTGAATTCTGAGACACACCAACACCTGGATGTTAGAAAGATGAGAATGCAGCAGTAAAAGGACAGTAAAATGTAGGAAAATAAAGAAAGAATTGTTACCTGGAAGCCAAGTTAAGGAGGTTTTTCAAGAAAGAGGAAGAGGAAATAGGGGTTAATGTTGGAAATGCAATTCACATTTTTTTTTTTTTTTTTTTAACTATCATGGGGTCTGGATATTTCCACCCCATTCCTTATTTTATTTTATTTTTTATTTTTTTAAACATCTTTATTGGGGTATAATTGCTTTACAATGGTGTGTTAGTTTCTGCTTCATAACAAAGTGAATCAGTTATACATACACATATGTTCCCATATCTCCTCCCTCTTGCGTCTCCCTCCCTACCACCCTCCCTATCCCACCCCTCCAGGCAGTCACAAAGCACGGAGCTGATATCCCTGTGCCATGCGGCTGCTGCCCACTAGCTATCTACCTTACGATTGTTAGTGTGTACATGTCCATGACTCTCTCTCGCTCTGTCACAGCTCACCCTTCCCCCTCCCCATATCCTCAAGTCCGTTCTCCAGTAGGTCTGCGTCTTTATTCCTGTCTTACCCCTAGGTTCTTCATGACATTTTTTTTCTTCTTAAATTCCATATATATGTGTTAGCATACGGTATTTGTCTTTTTCTTTCTGACTTACTTCACTCTGTATGACAGACTCTAGGTCTATCCACCTCATTACAAATAGCTCAATTTCGTTTCTTTATATGGCTGAGTAATATTCCATTGTATATATGTGCCATATCTTCTTTATCCATTCATCCGATGATGGGCACTTAGGTTGTTTCCATCTCTGGGCTATTGTAAATAGAGCTGCAATGAACATTTTGGTACATGACACTTTTTGAATTATGGTTTTCTCAGGGTATATGCCCAGTAGTGGGAATGCTGGGTCATATGGTAGTTCTATTTGCAGTATTTTAAGGAACCTCCATACTGTTCTCCATAGTGACTGAACCAATTCACATTCCCACCAGCAGTGCAAGAGTGTTCCCTTTCCTCCACACCCTCTCCAGAATTTATTGTTTCTAGATTTTTTGATGATGGCCATTCTGACTGGTGTGAGATGATATCTCATTGTAGTTTTGATTTGCATTTCTTTAATGATTAATGAGGTTGAGCATTCTTTCATGTGTTTGTTGGCATTCTGTATATCTTCTTTGGAGAAATGTCTATTTAGGTCTTCTGCCCATTTTTAGATTGGGTTGTTTGTTTTTTTGTTATTGAGCTGCATGAGCTGCTTGTAAATTTTGGAAATTAATCCTTTGTCAGTTGCTTCATTTGCAAATATTTTCTCCCATTCTGAGGGCTGTCTTTTGGTCTTGTTTATGGTTTCCTTTGCTGTGCAAAAGCTTTGAAGTTTCATTAGGTCCCATTTGTTTATTTTTGTTTTATTTCCATTACTCCAGGAGGTGGGTCAAAAAGGATCTTGCTGTGATTTATGTCATAGAGTGTTCTGCCTATGTTTTCCTCTCAGAGTTTGATAGTTTCTGGTCTTACATTTAGGACTTTAATCCATTTTGAGCTTATTTTTGTGTATGGTGTTAGGGAGTGATCTAATCTCATACTTTTACATGTATCTGTCCATTTCTCCCAGCACCACTTATTGACCAGGCTGTCCTTTCTCCACTGTACATTCCTGCCACCTTTATCAAAGATAAGGTGTCCATATGTGCATGGGTTTGTCTCTGGGCTTCCTATCCTGTTCCATTGATCTATCTTTCTGTTTTTGTGCCAGTACCATAGTGTCTTGGTTACTGTAGCGTTGTAGTATAGTCTGAAGTCAGGGAGCCTGGTTCCTCCAGGTCCGTTTTTCGTTCTCAGTATTGCTTTGGCTATTTGGAGTCTTTTATGTTTCCATACAAATTGCGAGATTTTTTGTTCTAGTTCTGTGAAAAATGCCAGTGATAGTTTGATAGGGATTGCATTGAATCTATAGATTGCTTTGGGTAGTAGAGTCATTTTCACAATGTTGATTCTTCCAATCCAAGAACATGGCATATCTCTCAATCTATTTGTATCATCTTTAATTTCTTTCATCAGTGTCTTATAATTTTCTGCATACAGGTCTTTTGTCTCCTTAGGTAGGTTTATTCCTAGATATTTTATTCTTTTTGTTGCAGTGGTAAATGGGAGTGTTTTCTTGATTTCAATTTCAGATTTTTCATCATTAGTATATAGGAATGCCAGAGATTTCTGTGCATTAATTTTGTATCCTGCTACTTTACCAAATTCATTGATTAGCTCTAGTAGTTTTCTGGTAGCATCTTTAGGATTCTCGATGTATATTATCATGTCATCTGCAAACAGTGACGGCTTTACTTCTTCTTTTCCAATTTGGATTCCTTTTATTTCCTTTTCTTCTCTGATTGCTGTGGCTAAAACTTCCAAAACTATGTTGAATAAGAGTGGTGAGAGTGGGCAACCTTGTCTTGTTCCTGATCTTAGTGGAAATGCTTTCAGTTTTTCACCATTGAGGATGATGTTGGCTGTGGGCTTGTCATATATGGCCTTTATTATGTTGAGGAAAGTTCCCTCTATGCCTACTTTCTGCAGGGTTTTTATCATAAATCAGTGTTGAATTTTGTCGAAAGCTTTCTCTGCATCTATTGAGATGATCATATGTTTTTTCTCCTTCAATTTGTTAATATGGTTTATCACATTGATAGATTTGCGTATATTGAAGAATCCTTGCATTCCTGGAATAAACCCCCCTTGATCATGGTGTATGATCCTTTTAATGTGCTGTTGGATTCTGTTTGCTAGTATTTTGTTGAGGATTTTTGCATCTATGTTCATCAGTGACATTGGCCTGTAGTTTTCTTTCTTTGTGACATCCTTGTCTGGTTTTGGTATCAAGGTGATGGTGGCCTCGTAGAAGGAATTTGGGAGTGTTCCTTCCTCTGCTATATTTTGGAAGAGTTAGAGAAGGATAGGTGTTAGCTCTTCTCTAAATGTTTGATAGAATTCGCCTGTGAAGCCATCTGGTCCTGGGCTTTTGTTTGTTGGAAGATTTTTAATCACAGTTTCAATTTCAGTGCTTGTGATTGGTCTGTTCATATTTTCTATTTCTTCCTGATTCAGTCTTGGCAGGTTGTGCATTTCTAAGAATTTGTCCATTTCTTCCAGGTTGTCCATTTTATTGGCATAGGGTTGCTTGTAGTAATCTCTCATGATCCTTTGTATTTCTGCAGTGTCAGTTGTTACTTCTCCTTTTTCATTTCTAATTCTATTGATTTGAGTCTTCTCCCTTTTTTTCTTGATGAGTCTGGCTAGTGGTTTATCTATTTTGTTTAACTTCTCAAAGAACCAGCTTTTAGTTTTATTGATCTTTGCTATCATTTCCTTCATTTCTTTTTCATTTATTTCTGATCTGATTTTTATGATTGCTTTCCTTCTGCTAGCTTTGGGGTTTTTTTTGTTCTTCTTTCTCTAATTGCTTGAGGTGCAAGGTTAGGTTGTTTATTCGAGGTGTTTCCTGCTTCTTAAGGTGGGCTTGTATTGCTATAAACTTCCCCCTTAGAACTGCTTTTGCTGCATCCCATAGGTTTTGGGTCGTTGTGTCTCCATTGTCATTTGTTTCTAGCTATTCTTTTATTTCCTCTTTGATTTCTTCAGTGATCACTTCATTATTAAGTAGTGTATTGTTTAGCCTCCATGTGTTTGTATTTTTTACAGGTCTTTTCATGTAATTGATATCTAGTCTCATGGCGTTGTGGTCGGAAAAGATACTTGATACAATTTCAATTTTCTTAAATTTACCAAGGCTTGATTTGTGACCCAAGATATGATCTATCCTGGAGAATGTTCCATGAGCACTTGAGAAAAATGTGTATTCTGTTGTTTTTGGATGGAGTGCCCTATAAATATCAATTAAGTCCATCTTTTTTAATGTATCATTTAAACCTTGTGTTTCCTTATTTATTTTCATTTTGGATGACCTGTCCATGGGTGAAAGTGAGGTGTTAACGTCCCCTACTATGAATGTGTTACTGTCGATTTCCCCTTTTATGGCTGTTAGTATTTGCCTTATGTATTGAGGTGCTCCTATGTTGGGTGCATAAATATTTACAATTGTTATATCTTCTTCTTGGATTGATCCCTTGATCATTATGTAGTGTCCTTCTTTGTCTCTTCTAATAGTCCTTATTTTAAAGTCTATTTTGTCTGATATGAGAATTGCTACTCCAGCTTTCTTTTGGATTCCATTTGCATGGAATAACTTTTTCCATCCCCTTACTTTCAGTCTGTATGTGTCTCTAGGTCTGAACTGGGTCTCTTGTAGACAGCATATATAAGGGTCTTGTTTTTGTATCCATTCAGCCAATCTGTGTATTTTGGTGGGAGCATTTAGTCCATTTACATTTAAGGTAATTATCGATATGTATGTTCTTATTCCCATTTTCTAAATTGTTTTGGGTTCGTTATTATAGGTCTTTTCCTTCTCTTGTGTTTCTTGTCTAGAAAATTTCCTTTAGCATTTGTTGTAAAGCTGGTTTGGTGGTGCTGAACTCTCTCAGGTTTTGCTTGTCTGTAAAGGTTTTAATTTCTCCATCAAATCTGAATGAGATCCTTGCTGGGTAGAGTAGTCTTGGTTGCAGGTTTTTCTCCTTCATCACTTTCAGTATGCCCTGCCACTCCCTTCTGGCTTGTAGGGTTTCTGCTGAGAAATCAGCTGTTAACCTTATGGGGATTCCCTTGTGTGTTATTTGTTGTTTTTCCCTTGCTGCTTTTAATATATTTTCTTTGTATTTAAGTTTTGACAGTTTGATTAATATGTGTCTTAGCATATTTCTCCTTTGATTTGTCCTGTATGGGAGTCTCTGTGCTTCCTGGACTTGATTAACTATTTCCTTTCCCATATTAGGGAAGTTTTCAACTATAATCTCTTCAAATATTTTCTCAGTCCCTTTCTTTTACTCTTATTCTTCTAGAACCCTTATAATTCGAATGTTGGTGCATTTAATGTTGTCCCAGAGGTCTCTGAGACTGTCCTCAGTTCTTTTTATTCTTTATTCTGCTCTGCAGTAGCTATTTCCACTATTTTATCTTCCAGGTCACTTATCTGTTCTTCTGCCTCAGTTATTCTGCTATTTATTCCATCTAGAGTACTTTTAATTGCATTTATTGTGTTGTTCATCTTTGCTTGTTTCATCTTTATTTCTTCTAGGTCCTTGTTAACTGTTTCTTGCATTTTGTCCATTCTATTTCCAAGATTTTGGATCATTCTTACTATCATTATTCTGAATTCTTTTTCAGATAGACTGCCTATTTCCCCTTCATTTGTTAGGTCTGGTGCATTTTTATCTTGCTCCTTTATCTGCTCTGTGTTTTTCTGTCTTCTCATTTTGCTTATCTTACTGTGTTTGGGGTCTCCTTTTTGCAGGCTGCAGGTTCGTAGTTCCTGCTGTTTTTGATGTCTGTCTCCAGTGGCTAAGGTTGGTTCAGTGGGTTGTGTTGGTTTCCTGGTTGAGGGGACAAGTGCCTGTGTTGTGGTGGATGAGGCTGGATCTTGTCTCTCTAGTGGGCAGGTTCATGTCTGATGGTGTGTTTTGGGGTGTCTGTGGCCTTATTATGATTTTAGGCAGCCTCTCTGCTAATGGGTGGGATTGTGTTTCTGTTTTGCTAGTTGTTTGGCATAGTTTGTCCAGCACTGTAGCTTGCTGGTCGTTGAGTGAAGCTGGGTGCTGGTGTTAAGGTGGAGGTCTCTGGGAGATTTTCACTGTTTGATATTATGTGTAGCTGGGATGTCTCTTGTTGACCAGTGTCCTGACGTTGGCTCTCCTACCTCAGAGGCAGAGCCCTGACTCCTGGCTGGAGCACCAAGAGTCTTTCATCCACTCGGCTGAGAATAAAAGAGAGAAAAAGTAGAGAGTATTAGTAGAAGTATGAAGAAAGAAAGAAGGAAAGGAGGGAAGGAAGGAAGGAAGGAAGGAAGAAAGAAAGAAAGAAAGAAAGAAAGAAAGAAAGAAAGAAAGAAAG
>NW_021703767.1:17112873-17113303 GCF_005190385.1 Monodon monoceros
GAAAGAAAGAAAGAAAGAAAGAAAGAAAGAAAGAAAGAAAGAAAGAAGCAAAGAAGGAAAGAAGGCAAGAAGGAAAGAAAGGAAGGAGGGAGGGAGGAAGGAAGGTAGGAGGGAAAGAAGGAAAAAAAGGCAGAAAGCAAGAAGATACAGTAAAATAAAATAAAGTATAATAGTTATTGAATTAAAAAATACTTATAAAAAAAAAGGGACGGATAGAACCTTAGGATAAATGTTGGAAGCAAAGCTATACAGACAAAATCTTACACAGAAGCATACACATACACCTTCACAAAAAGTGGTAAAGGGGAAAAAATCATAAATCTTGCTCTCAGAGACCACCTCCTCAATTTGGGATGATTTGTTGTCTAAAGGATGGAAGGAAGGAAAGAAAGAAAGAAAGAAAGAAAGAAAGAAAGAAAGAAAGAAAGAA
>NW_021703767.1:17113313-17144696 GCF_005190385.1 Monodon monoceros
GAAAGAAAGAAAGAAAGAAAGAAAGAAAGAAAGAAAGAAAGAAAGAAAGAAAGAAAGAAAGAAAGAAAGAAAGAAGGTAAAGTATAATAAAGTTATTAAAATTAATTATTAAGAAAAAAATTAAAAAAAAAAAAAAACATGGACGAATACAACCCTAGGACAAATGGTGGAAGCAAGACTATACAGATAAGATCTCACACAGAAACATGCACATACACATTCACAAAAAGAGGAAAAGGGGAAAAAATCATAGATCTTGCTCTCGAAGCCCACCTCCTCAATTTGGGATGACTTGTTGTCTATTCATGTATTCCACAGATGCAGGGTACATCAAGTTGATTGTGGAGCTTTAATCTGCTGTTTCTGAGGCTGCTGGGAGAGACTTCCCTTTCTCTTCTTTGTTCGCACAGCTCTTGGGGCTCAGCTTTGGATTTGGCCCTGCCTCTGCGTGTAGGTCGCTGGAGGGCATCTGTTTTTTGCTCAGACAGGACGGGGTTAAAGGAGCCGCTGATTCGGGGGCTCTGGCGCACTCAACCCGGGGGGGAGGGTGGGGCACTGCGTGCGGGGCTGCGGCGGCAGAGGCCGGCGTGACGTTGCACCAGCCTGAGGCCCGCCGTGCGTTCTCCCGGGGAAGTTGTCCCTGGATCCCGGGAACCTGGCAGTGGCGGGCTGCACAGGCTCCGCGGAAGAGGGGTGTGGATAGTGACCTGTGCTCGCACACAGGCCCCTTGGTGGCGGCAGCAGCAGCCTTAGCGTCTCCTGCCGTCGCTGGGGTCCGTGCTTTTAGCCGCGGCTCGCGCCCGTCTCTGGAGATAGCGCTTTTAGCCGTGGCTCGCGCCCGTCTCTGGAGTTCCTTTAAGCAGCACTCTTAAACCCCTCTCCTCGCGCACCAGGAAACAAAGAGGGAAGAAAAAGTCTTTTGCCTCTTCGGCAGGTGCAGACTTTTCCCCGGACTCCCTCCAGGCTAGCCGTCGTGCACTAACCCCTTCAGGCTATGTTCAAACCGCAACCCGAGCCTCAGCTCGCAGCCCCGCCCGCCCCGGCGGGTGAGCAGACAATCTTCTCAGGCTGGTGAGTGCCGGTCGGCACCGATTCTCTGGGCGGGAATCTCCCCGCTTTGCCCTCCGCACCAGTTGCTGTGCACTCCTCCGCGGCCTCGAAGCTCCCCACTCCGCCTCCCGCAGTCTCCGCCCGCGAAGGGGCTTCCTAGTGTGTGGAAACTTTTCCTCCTTCACAGCTCCCTCCCACTGGTGCAGGTGCCGTCCCTATTCTTTTGTCTCTGTTTTTTCTCTTTTTGGGGGCCCTACCCAGGTACGTGGGGAATTTCTTGCCTTTTAGGAGGTCTGAGGTCTTCTGCCAGCCTTCAGTAGGTGTTCTGTAGGAGGTGTTCCACGTGTAGATGTATTTCTGGTGTATCTGTGGGGAGGAAGGTGATCTCTGCGTCTTACTCTTCCGCCATCTTCAAGGTCCCCCTGCAATTCACATTTTGAGTAAGGTAAACTCTGAGCATTTCTACTTGTTGGAAACAAGAAATTCATCAGTGTCCACATTATATCTCTATTAAGATGGTTACAGTAAAATGTGGAGTGCTAGCCAGTTTGGAATATGTTAAAGAAAAAAATAGAAGGAAAAAAAATCCATCAGTTAATGACTACCTTTTTTTAGAAGTTTTGTAATTAAAAGGAGTAGTGAAATAAAGCATAGTCAGTAATATACATAGGGTAAAGAGAGTGATTTTGTTGTGCTTTGTTTTGAAGATGTGTGAAGTATTACAATGATTTAATGGTTAAGAGAATGATTAGATTAACGGGATAAAAAGTAGAGATGCAGGAAAGGGAAGGGGCGTTGCAGGAGTGGTGTTCTTGAATAGGTAAGAGTGGATGATCTCTATCACATAAGTGGGATGGCCAGTCATAGAAAGGAATATGAAATATTCTTTCACAGGAATAGGAGAAAACACCAAAACTGCAGTGAGTTAGTGGATGTAATGGTGTGCGCTTATAGAATT
Organism: Monodon monoceros; assembly: GCF_005190385.1. NCBI lineage: Eukaryota > Metazoa > Chordata > Mammalia > Artiodactyla > Monodontidae > Monodon > Monodon monoceros. The sequence goes on from NW_021703767.1 coordinate 17,115,322, forward strand.
TTACTTCTGAATTCACATATTTCACCAAGAAACCAGTTACAATGTCATCATGTGAGCATGTTAGTGAGAAACAGGGAGGAGGGAAGGAATGCTAGAACAGAGAAGTTGCCCAATAGTCGTTTAGGACAGTAAGGGGTTCTGGGTGAACCCAGTAGGAGAATGTCACTGGACTGCCCTGAAACACTAAGGATGTTCTTGAAATTAATGTTCATGCACTAACATGAATCCAGTTGGCGTATTTTGCAGCAACAGGCATCTTTTTGGATGTGACCATTGACTAGAAATAATGTTAGATTTGACCAGGTTTTATTTATTTATTTTTTTCTTCAAGAAAACATAATAAAGAAGAAGTTTGGTGAGTAAGCTGAGGGTGTATAAAAGGAAGTGATGGAAATGTTCACTGCAGCGCTATTTACAATAGCCAGGACATGGAAGCAATCTAAGTGTCCATCGACAGGTAAATGGATAAAGAAGATGTGGCACATATATACAATGGAATACTACTCAGCCATAAAAAAATGAAATTGAGCTGTTTGTAGTGAGGTGGTTGGACCTAGAGACCGTCATACAAAGTGAAGTAAGTCAGAAAGAGAAAAGCAAATACCGCATGCTAACACATATATATGGAATCTAATATATATATATATATATATATATATATATATATGGTTTTGAAGAACCTAGGGGCAGGACAGGAATAAAGATGCAGACGTAGAGAATGGACTTCAGGACAAGGAGGGGGGAAGGGTAAGCTGAGATGAAGTGAGAGAGTGGCATAGACATATATTCACTACCAAATGTAAATAGATAGCTAGTGGGAAGCAGCCGCATAGCACAGGGAGATCAGCTAGGTGGTTTGTGACCACCTAGAGGGGTGGGATAGGGAGGGTGGGAGGGAGACGCAAGAGGGAAGAGATATGGTGATATATGTATACGTATAGCTGATTCACTTTGTCATACAGCAGAAATTAACACACCACTGTAAAGCAATTATACCCCAATAAAGACGTTAAATCAATGAATCAATCAATCAATCAATAAGAGGAAGTGATGGGACTTCCCTGGCTGTCCAGCAGTTGACTCCGCACTTCCACTGCAGGGGCTGCAGGTTTGATCCCTCGTCCGGGAACTAAGATCCTGCATGGCCAAAAAGAAAAATAAATAAATAAATAAACTTTAAAAACATAAAAGGAAGTGATTATAATGAGATCTGAGCTCCATAAGAAGGGAAAAACAATGAGGAGGATATGAAGGGTTTGGAAAAGAATCGACGACCATCACTAAAAAGCATGGGAGATGAGGTAATCTGGGATATAACAAGGAATAAAGAAGGTGGCAATTGGAGAGTAGACTCTTTAGTCTGAGATTTTGGTATCGTTTTTGGTGATGATATGTTCCAGACAAGGAGTGGAATTGGAGTGGAGAGCAAAGTAATTATAGAAGAAGTAAAAGAACTGAGAGGCTTACAGGATAGAAGAATTTTCTAAGTGGATACTGATAGCAAAAGGAATTATAAAATAAACCATGTTGAAGAGCTTGAAAATAAATCAGGTGGAGACATCTTCATGGAATGAGAGACAATGTGAACCAAAATCTGTAAATAATTAGAGTAAGAGCTGTGGTATGTGACCCAGAATGATATTAGATCTAGGCAGTATATGAAGTTTCTTAAATTGAACTATGTTGATTTACAATGTTATATAAGTTTCAGGTGTACTACATAGTGATGTGATATTTTTATAGATTATACTTCATTTAATGTTACTATAAAATATTGGTTATATTCCCTGCGTTGTACATTACATCCTTGTATCTTAATTATTTTATACCTAGTAGTTTGTACCTCTTAATCCCCTTCCATTCCCTTGTCTCCATCCCCACCCCACCCCTTTTTCCACTGGTAACCACTAGTTTGTTCTCTGTATCTGTGAGTCTGTTTCTCTATATGAGATTTTAAAGTGGAAATTTGGGAGAAAGAAGGGAGTGACAATAGGGTGGAAGATATTATCAAGAGCAAATAGGACACTTACCTAGCATCTATGTCCAGTCTTATAAAAACTGTGAGAGAAAAAAAGGAAACTGCTCTAAGAAATATATTTCCACAGGAAGGAGAAAAATTTCAATTAGTGCAAGAAGGTGAAAATAATATTCAATAAAATCTTGAGGAGATAGAGGCTTGCTAAGTCTGAACATCAGAAGGAACTAGTGTTTCAGATATGAAGCAGTCCACATCTATGGGTGAGATATAAGATTCCAGGTAAAGAGGACCCTGGAAATCATGAGTGTCTTGTGGCAGTAACATAAAAAGATAATTAAGGTGTGATGAAATTAGTCTTTTATATTTTTAGAGATATAGTGGTAATGAAGCTGTGTGTTTGGAGGATAGGAATTGATGGGATTTCACTAGAAATAACCAGAGCTCTGGGACCTTACCTGATTGTATCAATGTTTAAGGAAAAATCAACAAAAAAGAATAAAGCCATGAATAAAACTCTGCCCTTCTTGCCATTTCTGCAGGTAGCTTTCTAATAGCTCGAAACATAACCTGATGTCTTTATAAATTTCTTCCCCTTCCTTCACATTAAAACAACTTTCTTCTAAAAGTGTTTTTCACTCATCCAATAATTCTTGCCCTAAGTTATGTGCTTATTCTATTAGCCTAGATTTTTCTAATTGCCTCTTTGGCTTGATCTTCCTTTAAGTCCTGAGCAGCATGCTCTCTGCTCACCCTAAGCCAATCTCTCCTTCATAGTGCTAAAGATGGACTTTTCTAACATGAAAATTTATCAATTCTATTCTCAAGTTCAACATTCTTACTGGTTAAAAAAATCTAAACACCTTTCACAGTATTTAAAGCATTTTGTAATCTGGTGTATACTCTCTTTAACTCAAGTTAACCATTTTCCAGTTCTAACTTTCTGTGGTTAGATGTCCCATCTTCTTACAATCTCTTCTTTCTGTTTCCCTATAAAGTTAAATCTAATTCATACATTTATTCTCAAGTAAAGACTAAATTCTCTATGTGCTCATCCCTAAGTAGCCAAAGATGACTTAGTTGCCCTCCCTCCCTCTCCTACAGCACTCCAGGATAGGAATTCTCTTTTCCCCTTCTAATTTTCCATTGGCATAGCTCCATTAATCAGTATGCTCCTTTAGGAATTATTTCATTTGTTTTTTTTCCTTTTTTTCCCCCCTTGGTAAAAAATTCAATGCTTGTCAAGTAGAAAACTTACAGTATATATTTTTAAAATTAATTTTTACTGGAGTATAGTTGATTTATAATGTGTTATACATATTTTTAGGCAAATGATGTACACAAAGAACAAAGTAACTTTAAACATTACCATGGGCTTCATTCAAATATAGGTTTTCATTTTTCTGAAGGAAATATGTGAATAAGGGAAAAAAATTAAAAACTTGGTTAGGGACTTCTATTTACTTTGTTTTAAGGATAAACAAAAAAGCTACTATTTTTTAAAATAGAGATAAATATCACTCCGTCATTGCAAATTCTTTTAATTAATTCCAGGTCTACCATCATCAATATGGAAGGGAGATTTGTCCTTATTGTTGGAAAATTGATATTTGAGATCATTGTGCTTTCTGTTATTTCAATATTTGGTATAGAGGTAATGTAGCTCATGGTAGGTATAGGGAATTACACTACTGTTCTCTTCTTTAGTAGATTGGTAGGTTAACCAGCATACAAGTGGATGATTCCTAATGCATCTGTTTTGTATAATTGAATTGGACCATTTATTCCTGGTTTGTCTTCTACATTCTGAAGAAAGACATACAGATAAATATGTGGACTAAAATGAGTTTTCTATGAATAGTTGCAAGATGTCCTTAGTAGCTGAAGGTACATAATGTTTTAACTTCCAGAAGATGATGCCTTTGACAGAGTTATTTTTTAAAATAGACACTAACAAGATTAAGAAGTATAGTTAGAATTTACAGATGGTTAGGAGTGTCATTTGATAATTTAGTGTGTCAGGGACATTTTCATTACTTCCTTAACATTCATAACACTGTCTCTGGGTGACTACACTTTTTTTTAGTGTCCATGAATCCTTCACACAATCTGTAGTTTATGAGGGAACACGGGTGCTGAAGCTGAGCTAACTGACATAATATTAATAAGTATCCATGGGACTCATCAAAGCTCAGCAAATGAGACTAGAGAAGATATTTTTAGAATAGCATGCCCTGTCTGTACCTTTCGAGGTGGTGCACGCTACAAATGTGTATACTGTTGTGGTTATCTTCTTTCCCAGAAGAAAGCCAGCCTTAGGATAAACAAAGCTCACTATGGAAGGCAAAGTAGACTAATTAAAGAATCCTGCTTCCTGATGAGGTAGCAAAGCAACAAAATCAAATAAAACATGAGCATTTGAACCCTTCTGATAGATGAGGCAGTAAACCCACTTTATTGTTTGAACTAATTTGAGTTACATTTTCCATTACGTCAAAATTAAAGACTCCTAAGTATTAAACAGAGGATTATTATAAATTGCCACAGCAAGGTTGTTGCTTTCTGTAGGCTGTTGCTTTTACAGTATGTTTTGGTGGGTGGGATATGCAATCTAAAAAGTTGTTGGTTTCACCAAATTCTGTAGGGGTTTGGACAATGGGGAGTTAGGGGGTGTCTGAGAGAGATTATTGCTGGGGCCTCCAGGGAGCTTTGGATGAAAAGAATGTGTGGGTCCCAATTCACACAGATTGTGTTTGCCTCAAACTCAAAAAGCAGCCCCTATGCCAATATGCAGTGCTTTAAGTTGATGTAGATAGTTGGAGAACAGAAACAGAATTTAACAATATGAAATATTTGTACCAAAGTTAGTTTTTTGAGTGTTCATATTCTTTTAGATAGTGGAATTTGTGAAACTAAGTTGCTATTTTTGTGTTGAGTAAAACAACATATATTAGGTTTTATCAACAACAAAAAAGGGATTGAAGTGGGTTATGATTGACCCCCCCAGTATTCTTGCCTATCTTTTGAAAACTCTTATTATGAGTTAAAATTATGAATTTCAGGAAGACAGTTATGCATATCCAGGGGAGACTGAGACAAGATTGGAATTTTGCTCTTTTCAAAATTCTTTGGGTTGTTTGAATATTTTTTAGAGTAAGGCCAGTCTAGTGAACTTTTGTCTCCATAAAAGAGTGTTGTTTATGACTTGACCATATCCTTCCTATTAACTGCTTCCCTCTTTCAATCAATAAATTTTCACAGCATCCACCAACCTAAATAAAAACTCAACTGCATGACAAGTGCAGATTGCTAATGTCACATGCAAGCTTGTTACAAATGAGGATAAACACTAAATGACCCATGAGCTCAGGATTTGAGCCACACTTAATTTTTTAACTTTATGTGGAAAGCAGTATTCCAAAGCCCCTTTCAATTTGTTTATTTATCATTCTGGTGCTTGGAAAGAAATCATACCAATAAATAAAATAAACATACCAATAACATTCTTTTCCATCTATTAAATAGAGTGAAAATAGATATTTAATAAAGTAACACCAAAGTTCTTAAATCAAACTCTCTTGGCACACCATATTTGAAAAAATTTATTCAATCTGCTTAATACATATTTAATGCTAAGGAAGGTACTCAAATGTTTAATTTCATGGATTTTAATATAAAATACCAAGTGTTTTTAAATAACTGATATGAACACTTTTTTCTTTGTTTTTGTTACATCTATTTTGATTAGTTATTTATGTGCAATGATAAAAAGAATTTAACATACCATAAAACCAGATTCAATGTGCCAGTGTTTCCTAGATTGATGAAAACATAAATTACTTAAATAAAGACTACAGTATAATTATACACTTTTTAGCAAAATAAATATGCTCTCAGAAATTTCAAGTCTTTTTCTATTAAATTTAATTATTAATTAATTAGAATATATTCTGTGGCAAAGTGTTAAATTCTGATATCATATTGTGTTAAATCAGGATACATCTAGATAGGCAAACTTTTTCTGCAAAGAAAGATAATAAATATTCTAGCATTGTGGTCCATAAGGTCTCTGCTGCAACTAAACTCTGTTATTTTACACTTGAAAGCAACCATAGACAATATGTAAATAAATGAGGTGGCTGTGTTCCAATAAAGCTTTATTTACAAAAAAATAAATAAATAAAAGGCTGTGGGTTGGATTTAGTCCATAAGCCACAGCTTTGCTGACCTCTGATCTAGATATATAAAACACTTTTCTAATTTCTTAATTACATAAATGTATTCAGTCTACCTTTAGTGCAACAAAATTAGTTATTACATTTTCTGATAATGCACACACACACACACATATATATATACATATATATACACAGGCATATGTGGGGAATATTGCAGTAGTAGTTCCAGACCACCACAATAAAATGAATAGATAAATAGAGTCAAGTGAATGTTTTAGTGCCAGTGTATATAAAAGTTACATTTACATTATATTATATTCTACTAAGTGTGCAATAGGATTATGTCTTAAAAATATACATAATTTAATCAAAAAATATTTTACTGTTAAAAAACGCTAACTATCATCTGAGCCTTCTGGGAATAGTAATCTTTTTGTTGTTGGAGGATGTTGTCTCGATGTTGATGGCTGCTGACTGATCAGGGTGGTGATTGCTGAAAGCTGGAATGGCTGTGGAAATTTCTTAAAATAAGACAATGAAGTGTGCTGCATCATTTAACTTTTCCTTTTATAACAAAGAAGAACAAACCTGACTCCATGTTGGAGCTATTATTCCTTTAACTCTAAACTTTGTGCTCTGTTCTCTGTGCTTTGTCATGCTGGTTCTGCACCTTTGCCTAATAGAATGGTGCTTATAGCCTGAAATATACATATAACCCTTTGTCAAGTCTCTGCCTCTAGGCTGGACATTTAAAGCCATAACACTTTTCATCCACATAGAGATAAAAAGTTACAAAACAGAAAATGACATTGGTCGAGTTGAAAGTTTACAGGAACATTGTGACTAGACCTAAGTGGACAGCTGCAAGAACGAAGGGTTATCACATACCCTCTTGTCCAGCCAGCACCAAGAAGTCTGCAACAACCAGTCACAGCCTCCCACCCACCCACTTTTAGTATAAAAGAAGCCTGAATTCTAACTCAGGTAAAATGGTGCTTTGAGACACTAGTCTGCCATCTACTCAGTCTGCTGGCTTTCCGAATAAAGTCGTTATACCTTGCCCCAACAGCTCCTCTCTTGATTTATTCACCCATCCTGTGGCAAGCAGTACGAGTTTGGACTCAGTAACACTTTCACGAATGATTTCTCTGTAGCATGCAAAGCTGTTTGATACCATTTTTCCCACAGTAGAACTTCTTTCAAAATTGGAGTCAATTCTCTTAAACCCTGCTGCTGCTTTATCAACTAAGTTGATGTAATATTTTAAATCCTTTGCTGTCATTTCAATAATTGACTAAGTTCTCCATTTTATGTGGTTGTGATTTGCAGTGCACCAGAACAATTACAATAGTGACATCAAATATCACTGACCACAGATCACCATAACAAATATAACGATAATAATGAAAAGGTTTGAAATATTATAAGAATTACCAAAATGTGACACAGAGACATGAGGTGCAAAAATGCAGTATCTGTGAAGCACAATAAAGCAAAGCAAAATAAAATGAGGTATGCCTAAAAATATAACTTTCTAATATCTCTCAAAAGGAAAGTAATAGTACAAAGATTAGCCAAAATGTCCCCATTATCATCAAATAAAAGTTAAGCAAGTCACTTATTTAGGACTAAACATATGAAAAAAAGGAAAAGCATATTTTACTAGATTCATGAATTCCATCTTTATAATATTTTTGTAGGAAATCTATTTATAATAAATTTTATATAGCATTTGATTTGATATTTTAAAAACTTGAGGACAGCACATCTTAGCATAATACATGTTAATGCAACAAATGTGAATATATTCTGTTTCATTTTAAAAAGTCTTGTGTCTGCTTGACTATTTGAAGTGTTAACTTTAGTCTTAAGTTTAACCAATATTAGTATTATTAACATCAACTTGTACAAAAACTGCTATAATGGAAATATCTTAAAGCATGTAATATCTTGCTGTCTTCTCTAAAACATGTGCCATCAAAATGGATACTGTTAAAAAGTTAGGGTGTTCTCTTGCTAGGTCTAAAATGTAAGGAGCTTGGAAGCCTCTGTTGCATAATTATAATAAGAAAAAGCTGAGTAAACTAAAAAATAATGATTTTTTTTTGGACTTATTAGAGAACTAAGATTACAGAACAAAACACCACCTTGTAATCTAAAGAGACAGCAAATTTGAGAGTCATAGTGAGGTCTCCTAACCTGGGGTAGACAGTGCTCAAGCCAAAAACTGGTAGGAACACTTGAATTGGAATTTTGACAAATTGCTGGATGCTGACTGTAGACTAGCACAAAAGTGAGAAAACCTCATGGACCTCTTTGGACTTTTATGGGTTCTACTTCTAAAAATCTTACCAGATTCTTATGGTGAAGAGTCAAGAAAAATTGTATGTGGATCTGATAGGGAGAAGGGATAGGAGCCATTAGAAATACACCCAAGACATTCTTCATAACAAAGCCAACTCTCCACTGAAGAGGATTTTACTAGAGCCTTGTCTGAGCTATGGAGGGACACATGCCTGACTCTAGCCCCTCTGCCCTTCCTGTTTCACCTAAGGGTGGGGTTGAGGGAGGCGGAGCTAAGAAATAATAGTTAAAGTCACAGTTCAAGGTTGCAAGTCAATTTAAATACTGAGATTTAAACATAAGATTATAGAACACACCCTACTCCAATACCAGCAGGGCTCCAGGTTAATAACAGCAGATTACAGATTAAAAAACTGCAGGACACAGACTCTTTCTAAGAAAGTTCTCTTAGCAAATTCTAGAGACAACATGAGAGACAAAAATCTAAGACACTAGAGGAATTTGAAGCCTTTGCCACCTACACAGACATCAAACATAAACCATCGCACCAAAGACCTATTTACTCAATACATCAAGTCCAGATTTCAACAAAATTACAAAGCATGCTAAAAGCCAAGAAAAAGAAACAGTCTGAAGAGACAAGGCAAACATCAGAAACAGACAGTTATGAAACAGATGCTGAAATTATCAGACAGAGAATTTAAAATAGCTATGATTATCATGTTATGAACTGTAATGGAAAAAAATTGACAACAGGGAAGAACAGATGGGTAATATAATCAAACAGATGGAAACTCTAAGAAAAAATTAAGAGGAAATGCTAGAAATCAAAAACACTGCAACAGGCTTGAAGAATCCCTTTGATCCTCTCATCAGTAGACTGGACACAGCTGAGGAAAAAATTAGTGATCTGAAATATATGACAATAGAAACTTCCCAAACTTAAATGCAGAGAGGAAAATGAATAAGAAAAAAAGAAAAAGAACATCTAAGAACCATGGAACAATTTAAAAAGGTGTATCTTGTGTGTAATTAGAATACCAAAAGGAGAAAAAAAATAGAATGAAACAGGAGAAATATTTGGCCAAGTATTTTCCAAAATTAATGACAAATATGAAACAATAGCTGTAGGAAACTCAGAGAATATCAAGCATGCTAAATACTGAAAAATCTACACTAGGCATAAAGTATTTGAATTGAAGAAAATCAAAGATAAAATATTTAAAAAGACAGAGAAATAACACCTTACTTATAGAGGAACAAAGATAAGAACTATATTGGACTTCTCATGAGAAAGCATACAAGAAGAGTGGAGTGACAAATTTATTTTTTTTTAAAAAGTTACCAGTATAGAATTCTTTATCAAGCAAAATTATACTTCAGGAGTAAAGGAGAAACAAAGACTTTCTCAGAAAAACAAAAAATTAAGGTATTCATCAACAGACCTGTCCTAAAGGAAATATCAAAAGAAAATTCTTCAGGGAGAATGAAAAATACATAGGTCAGATACGCAAATCTATATAATGAAAGGAAGAACATCAGAAAATAAATGAGTAAAATAATTTTTAATTATTTCTATTCTTAATTATATAAAAATTAACTGTTTAAAATAATAAGAACAATGTATTTCATGCTTATAGAGTATGAATAAGTCTACAGTTTAAGAGGCAGGAGAGAATCATGTTTAGGTAAAGCATGAGGGAGTTTTCAGGGCAGTGTAACTATTCTGTATGATACTCTAATGTTGTTACAAAACATCATGCATTTGTTAAGACCCATAAAACTTTACAGAAAAAGAGTGACCCTTAATGTTTGCAAATTTTAAAAATGATTTAGGATATCATGGGATCCCAGGATAAAATACTGACAATGACAAAATCATCTAACTGTATTACAAATCTCTGAAACAATGTCAATGAATGTGGTTGTGGGAAAGATTCCGACGTAAGAAACGTTGGAAATGAGTCAAATCTATAAGACTTAAAAAAACAGGGGACTACATATATGCACTATAATCTAGTTGATACAGATGTTTCCCATTGTGGTATGCATTAGAAATTATGAAACCGCTGTGCATGTATACTAGCACTGAGCAATTAAGTAAATAGATGGGGATAGTGGAATCCAGGTTTCTCTGTTGGAGGGGAAGGTTACAGATAACCAAAGGAAAGAGATTAGAATGATCCATTTGGTAATGGATTGCATTTGAATACATCAGTATGAACTCATGTTTAGCTTACTATGGAAGTTTACATGTAGAAATATTTACAGATATGTGTATACACACAGGTTACTGTGTATACATATATATCCCTGTCAGCTGAGACGGCCTAGAAGCAAAGTCACCCCAGTAGCATTGAGCACACCTTGCTCCCAGATCTTCATTTGTAATACTAATCTCCAGTAAAAGAAACCAGTGTTCCTTAGATAAATGACTGATTTTAGAACTGCAGCAGGAAATATACAAGATCAGTCCAGAGTATTTTGTAGTTCCAGAAAGTAAGAAGTACTCAAAACACACACAACAGACACATATCACAATGATGAAGCTATGTTAAAGAGACACAGGAATCAACTGAAAGATCTCCCGATGGACAAAGACAGAGCAATTTGAACAATAAAATAAATAAAGTAGTATTGGATTATAATCCAAAGTATAAAATAATATCCATGAGTCCATAGTGCTATACATAAATGACTGGATAAATAAATGGAAGAGAAGAGAAAAGTGTCTTATAATGAAGAATTTCAAACAATTGCTGTTGATGCACTGTCTCATGGAAGTGTAGCATAATACCACATTACTTAAATAAAGGCTGTACATAGTGACTTCCTTCCAAAAAGTACAGTATGGAAAGGGGAAGGGGGTAATTTTACAATGGATACACCTGATCAACACCACCTCAGTCAGGTGATCAAGGACAATATCAATACTGATAGGTAGTGTTGATAGTGTGTACCTTTGATATGTTGGGGTGAAAGTGGCACTTCACCTCTATTATCTTCCTCTGAGACATCCCTAACCGCAGATTAATTAGGAAAAAAAAAATCAAATTACACTAGAGGGGGTTCCAGCTACATACCTGATAAGTATTCCTCAAAACTACCAAGATCATTGGGAATTCCCCAGTGGTCCAGTTGTTAGGACTCTGTGCTTCCACTGCAGGGGGCACGGATTCTATTCCTGGCCGGGGACTAAGATCCTGAAAGCCACCTGGCACAGCCAAGACAAAAACAAAAAACAAAAACAAAAAACCTACCAAGATGATCAAAACAAGGGAAGTGTGAGAAACTGTCACAGCCAACAGGATTTTAAGGAGACATGAGAGCTAAATCTAATATGGTAACTTGAACAGGATCCTGAAATGGATAGAGAACTTTCAATAAAAGCTAAGGAAATCTAAATAAAGTATAGATTCTAGTAATAATTATGTACCAGTGTTGGTTTATTTATTTTAGCAAACATGCCATAATAATATACAATAATAATAATATAAAATAATAATAATATAAAATAATAGGGGAATCTGGCTGTTGGGTTATGCAAAATCTATACTATCATCATTTTTTTTCCATATATCTAAAACAGTTCTAAAAAGTAAAATATATTATAAAAGTAAAAATATTAAATTATGTCCTTCATTCTTAAACTAAGATTTAAGACTTTAAAATTTCAGGGCAACTGACATTCATATATTTATTTGTTCAGTGTCATTTCTTAACTAGTCAACCACTTGGCATTTCTGCTTATCATTGATGTCATTTTCCTTTTCGATACATCTTATGTCTTAATTAAAATAAAATGAGTCCCAACATTTAATGCTACCTCCAAAATGCTGGTTAATGATGTTGATGAATTCCCTTAGGATGCTAATGACCCTCTGCTGTATGTCACTAATTTTCTTGAAACAAAACCTAATGATTTTTATTAAACATACATCACATTCTTATATTGCTATCTGAACTAGGTTGATATGTGTAATATTTATTTCTGTGCTTAAAAGTTAGGCTGAGTGCTGTTTTGTGGCTGCCAGTTAAACCTCCTGGTCTCACATAGAGTAGAAGTTGTACTTTTTCTATAAAAATCAGATCAGTAGGAGTGAAAAACAACTCTGTTTAATTCAGGAATAAATGTTCTCCAATGGTTCTCCTTATGTCTTACCATCTCACTTGCTATTTTAATAGCCTAATGAAACAAATATTAAATTTTTCACATTTGGTGATGGTAGGACAGAGGCAGGAAAAAAGGAACCTTGACATTCTCAACAAATATTGCTGTTCTTGGGGAAATATAACAAGTTATTTTCTCATTGTTGTTGGTGGTGATGTCCATTGTGATGGTGGTAGTGGTGGTGGTAGTTATAATAAAGGTATTGGTGCTGCTGCCATTCTTGGGGTAATGATGTTAGTGGTGGTGGAAGTGGCAGTGTGGTAGTGGGGATGGTGGTTGTGTGATGGTTCTTGGTGAATACTGGTAGTATTTTTGGTGCCAAGGTTGGCAGTGACAGTGGTATAATCAAAAATATATAACAAAACAAACAAAATTCCTACAAATTGTTACAGTCACAAAGGTTAAAAACCACTGAGATATTGATTTTTAAGGTAAGTTTGCTGGTAACTAAAGTGGTCTCAGAACATGAGTATTGGGCATGGTGGTATTGCAAACTGGGGCTCTGAAAATTCTTTCTTATCCACGCATTGCTCTCAGTGACCTTTACCAATAATGGCCAACATGACTCTATAAGACAGAGTTCTTGTGTTCACATTTTCCAGGGATTCTTCTAGCACCACTCTGGTCTTTGGCTTACTCCTCTAGAGCAAGACATTAGATGTAAAAATTAAAGCATTACACGATTGCTTTTAAATACATTTACAGTTACATTTTTAGGCTTAGCATGTGTATCTTGGAGAAGAGAAATCAACCAGGCCACTCAGATGGTTGTTGCAAATGAAATCCTTTCATTCTGAAGTGTTTCACCAGATGATCACCACTTGCAGGTGATCACCACAAAACTCACAAACACTTGATTATACAAACATAGGGAAATCATCTGGCAATGTTAAAGCTTTTCTACATCTAATGGGAAGGTGGTAATAGAAGGCCACTATAAAACATGATATTTAAATGGTTAATACAATGATAAAAGGAAGTGTAAACAAAAACAAATGATGGGACCAAAATTCAAGACTTAAACGTTTGAAAATCAAAAAGCCATTTAAGCACATAAATTCTCTGAGTCATCCTTGTTCCAACAGTAAAATTATTTACTGTCAAATATGGATAATCTTAGAATACTTTTGAGGATGTTTTTCTGCCTCTTTATAGGATTTCATGGCTTAAAGTAAGCTATAAATAATAGCCAATAAATTGTAGCTGATTCTTTTACTTGCCAAGAATTTATTTAACCATCAAATAAAGTATATTTTGTGCATTCTACTAGATTTTTATTCATTTATCAAATATCCAGTGAAAACTAACTATACATAACTACATCCTAGAAATATGTTGCAGAGGGCTCTGACCTCCACTGGCTTCTAATAAGTAGTGGCCAAGTTTTAGCGTCTGAAAGTTTCATATCCTAGACCCACCACTTATAAACCATTTGGTGTGGGCAATTTTTTTATCCTTTCTGTGTCTCACTTTCCTAATCTCTAAAATGAGCCTATTCCTATTTATTCTATTAACTTGTTGGGAATCACATGACACAGCATAACTAAGGAAACTATTAAGATAACTAAACATGATATGCACTTTAAAAATGCCTATCCCTTCACCAAAAAAGAAAAGCATAAGAAATTTTAAGATGAACTGTAGTAAGTTGTGTATAAATCACTAAAGTTTTTATTCTAAAATCCAAGTCTGGTAGAGTTACTACCATAATAAATACTTTTTTATGGCTTTTTCCTCATGTTTAAGATATGGTTCGAATCCATGCTCTGAACATGGCCACCTTCACTTCTGGTGATTTTTTGGCACCCTTTAATCCAACTGCACTGAAATATTAATAAGATTTGGGTCTCTGTAAAGATAATTCCCTTCCCTTTTCCTCCGAAATAGCTTTTATTCTCACTCATCTTTTATTTGGCAAATCCTTATTCTATAAGGCCCAGGTCTCTTGTGTTTCTTTATGAGAACTTTGTTTCCCTCATTTTTATTACCACTGTCCTTTGTGTATAAACATTTTAAGACTTGTTACACTAAAATACTACAATTTTTAAATGCAAAATGAAGATAGTAATATTTCAAAAAGTAGCTATAAATATTAAATGAGAAAGAGCTTACAAAATGGTTAGCACAATGCTTTGACATGGCAAGTGTTCAATAAATATTACCTAGCAGTATTTATGTGTCTATTTCACACTCAAGTTTGTATATCTCAGGCATGATGCATTATGTCACATTGTATAACCTTTACAGATATTTTAATTAGTGAAGTATAGCAAATATTAATTTATTCAATAAAATATGGAAAACAGCACATTTTATAAAAATTAAAGTCCTTGAATGAATTCCATGAATCTAAAAAGTCAGTTTATTTGTATCAGTACAATATTTTAAAAAAAATCAAATGTCTATTTTAAACATATTTTATTAATGCTATTAGCCCCGGATATATTTTCATAAATTCAGTAGGTGGAAATTCTGTAGATTCAAAATATAACTGTTTTTGCTGAAAGGTTTACAGAATCTTTTCAAAATGGGCTTCAGACTGGATTTGGATGGCAGATTGAACACATACTTCTGCCTAAGTATGCCAGAAAAATATTGCATTCTAAATTATTCAATAATAGTGTTAAAACAAGAAACTGTCAAGAACAAAGAAGAAAGACTGAGCTGTTTCTGGACCATAGGAAGCAGATGGGAAAAGCGCAAAACAACAGCAGCCTAAAATCCTTCTAGGAAAGAGTTACTGGAAAGGTATAAGCAGATGGAGAGAAACATATGTTCTCAAAGATGCTAGGATCAGAAGGGCTTCTGGAGCCATTCTCAGGGAAAGCAATTAAGACAATGCTTTCCTACTGGTTCTGTCTAGCTCCCTCCCTCATATCACACACACACCCTCAATAGGAATTTACTGATTACTATAAAGAATAAATATAACCTCCTCTCTCTACCCAGGTGTATTATTACCTTCTCTGAACATGTCCCACATACCCATATAAACACACATACACCTAAGAGTGTATGAAAACATATAATATTTCACCTAAAATAAGAGCTATGTGCAATAAATTTCAAAGTGTTGGGGAAATTAGATCAAAGTCCCCTTAGGTATCATAGATTTTCACTTATTTTTAATGAATAAAATATATTATGCTGTAAAAGAAAATTAAAAAAAAATTAAGTGATAAGCAAACTATTGACAGAGAATCAGAATTTCCATTCCACTCTGAGAATTTCATGTTTATGCTTACGCTGAAAATTATAACTTTGTGTGAGCTGGGATATTAACATACAGCTGGGGTACCCCCTAGAGTACATTAACATTGCATAGAAGGGCAAAAATTGTAAACAATTTAAAAGTAAAGGATTGATAAAACCAAATAATAATTCCCATCTGCAATGAGATATTACTCATTCAGGTTAAAAGCTTTATAGTCTGTTGGATTTTATAGTCTTATCAAGTTTCTGGCAGAACAGGAAGAAGAGGAGAGGCCCCAGGACCCAGATTATCTATTTTATTGTTGGAACAGCGTGTTTTGAGATGGGTAAGTTGTGGCTCAGAGAGCCTACTAGTATGAATAACCTCTCTGTCCACTCTGACCCTTTCGCTCTGTTTACATTCATTGATTAGCATGGGAATATTTGTTTAGTAAGTGACCAAAAGAGAGATTTGTGTGTGTATGTGTGTGTGTGTTTATGAGGGACAAGAATAGCATAGGTGAGTGAGAGAGATTATATAACATATTTTCCTTACTTAGTCTCATAATTGGAATTTAGCTTCTTGAAGACAGGACTAAAAGTTTCAAAATATCCAGGGCAAGAGAAATGACCAGAGCTACTAAAGTTATTATAGATAGATGATGTGAAACTGCAAATTAAACAGAGTTCTTGGCTGTCCAAGTGAGGCAATGTTTGTAAGAAGGCCATCTCTTCTTCCTTTGCATAGAATCTAGCAACAATTGGATATTCATGCTCCATGTGTAGAATATGGATCACATAATAGCTGGTGACACCTGTAACAGTTTTATGGCCAGAGGTATATTGAGCTGGAGAGAAAAAGGAAATAACCAGTGGACATTTGGTGGTGATGGTAGTTATAACCCATCAGGATAGGCAACATTGTGTTGAAGTAACAAACACATTTCCCAATGTCAGTAAATTGACACAGCAAATGTATTCTTTACAGATCCTGAATATTCATACTGTTTTAACAGAGGGACTCTACCTTTCAAGTTACTCAAGGTCCCAGGATGATGGAAGCTTCATTTTAATATGTGCTTCCATGGTCTCTGAAGCACTGGAGATGGGAGGCCACGTGATGAATTGCCAACAGGCTCACTGCTACTTCCAGATGCAGTAACGTGTCACCTTTGCTCTTATTTCATGGACCAAGTCAAGTCAAATGGCCACAACTACCTTCTCTGGGGACAAAATATTGAAATCTTTTCATAAACCTGCAAGACAAAGATATTGAAGTTTTAACACATATAAATTGTTGCTTTCAGTTTTTTCCCAGTAGCTAAGAGTCTGGGTTTTGGGTACATGTCAGACCACCATTTTGGATCCCATATGTATATGGGATATATGCCTTTTGATATATAGGCTCTTTGATAACTCATGCTTTATCTGTTCAAATTAGTGGTCTCTTGTCAACATATCTGGTACAACAAAGAAGTGTATAGTCAAAGATGAATAAGGCCTGGGACATTTGTATTTCATTTGCTTTTGAGATTTTGTCTGAATAAAGATTACTATAGAAAAAATAGAAGGTCTAATTAGAGAATATTTTCAGAAATGAAGATATTTACATTATTATTTAAAAGATAATTGTGTACAGAATAATTCTACTTTTGTCCCAATATTGTCTTAGTCAAAATCTCAATAGAAAACAAATGGTGCATTTGTGTTGAATAAAAGAGAGGGGATAAGAGAAGGAGTTAACTTGGATCCAACTGAGCAAGATCTTAAACCAGCTATTTATTTCATTCACACTAAACTGACAATGCTTGACCAAGAACTCAGATGCAAAATATTAGGTGTGAAGTGATCAAGGGGGTTGTCATTCATGAAAAGTTATTTTAAAAGTGATGACTATCACTAAACATGTTAGAAGGGACTTATGACTACATCTCACTATTGGGGGCTAGAAATACAACCACTGAAAAATACAGATCTAGCTATTAATATTAATATAACATATTTACAGAGTATTCTGTAAGCAGGACATATATTATTTAACTTTACAATGTACTTATTTAAATCCTCAAAGTTACTCTAAGGAAGAAAATTTTGGAAACAAACGAGCTTCTCAATCCTAAAATTTCCGTTTTCCTATTCATCTCCACAACAGAGTCAGAAGGAAAGTGTATTGCTAACAGGTGTCCGTTTCTAAGGCATGACACTGTAGAAACCATAGATCAGTCCTGGAAGCAAGTAAAACGCTGCACTGAAACAATTTGGAAAACAATCTGAATTTCCCCTATTGCATTCTACCTAAGGCCAGAGATACATGGGATGCTGAAATATTTGGGGCAGTCAACAATTCCTTAATGTAAATATAAATGTGATAACATCCTTATTTCACAGTTGCTGTGTATTGACTATATATTGACTTTTGTTGCTTTTGTTGTCCTTGTTCTGTGAATGCTGTTTTAGACTGTGTACTTTCTTTCTTGGAAACAGGAAGAGAGTTTAGGTTCATTTGACCTATTAGCCTTGCTATGACTTGTGTTTGTATCAGAAGATTTTTCCAATGCCTGATTATTGTGGAAAATTTTATGAAGCTGTAAAACTTTCTGGGAACAAATTGGCTGTTACTGCAATTTCTATATATTTCGTAACCAGTGTCTGGGTATTTTGATACTATTATTTGGATGGAAAATGATGCAAAGAATATTAAATATTTCTTTATTTTGCTTAAATGACTGCCAGATATTAAGCAATGGTTAGAATGTACTTCCTTTGAAAAGAAAAAAAAAAAAAAAGAAAACACACCCCGACAGTTTTCAAGTAATTCTTACCACAAAAGGAAGAATATTAGCTCCAGTACAACCTTAAGTAAACACATCTGAAGCTCAAATTTATTTTAGAAAATAACTACAATTAAGAGGCAATGCAGATCTTCCCTCTATTATTGCAATATGCTGACGATATGAATTTCTAATGTTTTTCAATGCTGCAAATGCTACTCAGTTTCATAGAGACACTTGTTACAGAAGTACTTGGAAGGACTTATATTCTCAGAATATATTCTAAAAGTAAATTTCCATTATATAGCAGCTGGACAGAGAGTCCAAAACATTGGAATCTCGAATTCTTCAGTAGAGGCCATCAAAGTTTATCCAAATGAAAATGCATAGATTTGGCTGAATCACTCCATTACCTTTATAGAATAATCACTTAGGAGGAAAAACTCCCTGGATATTTCAAAGGATTTTGAAAAGATGTTTAACTCTGAAACAGAAAGTCAAACTCCCACACTATCTCACACACCCTAATAGGAACTAGTGTGTAGCCAGTGGTTACACCCTTTCCCTCTACTATCTGAGGCTTTGGAAATGGTTTCCAGGGTTCTGAATATACTGGATCTCTTCCCTAAAAACTCAAAAGGTATCTCTAACTTTCCAAGGACATATCACGTATCTGCTAAATAAGAGGAGAGCATTGAGGACAACTTCATTTCCTAAATATCAATCAAAAATATATGCAGAAGTTATAAAAATGACAGAAGATGCCAGAAAGATGATGTTCTGGCAGTGACCCCAGAAAACTCATGCCTTACAGGGTGACTTACAGGGTGGCCGTCTGCTGGAGCTTCCACGAGGTGATGAGCAATGCAAAAGCGTCAGCTTGTTTGCTCCCAGGGCTTCTGTAACTGTTTTCAGATGGATATTTGTGAAAAGTTCCAAAAGTGAACCCTCTTCTCAGAAATTGCTCTCACATCAACTTTGCCCTGAACTGTAGCCACTATAGAGTATTTCTTGGAAAACATGACAGTATATATAGTGGATAACTTACATGAAAAAACATGACATTTGAAACACTAGAGGAGACTTAACACCCTGGCCAGGGACTCATTGATGCATCAGCCTAGAGACCTCAGCTTCTTTCCAGTATAAGCTGTTGATGAGAAGATAGTAGGTCAAAAATGTCACAACACAGGGTAGTAATACGGGATGCTACTGGATCTTGATAAAGATCCTACAGGGCAATTGAAGAATTCAGTGGGTGGGAAACAAGCTACGGGCTTTGGAAGGAGCCAGAGAACTTACTGTCTTAGGATATTGTTGTTATCATATCTATACAACTAAGCCATAAATATTTTGTTCTGAGCTTTTATTGTAATACATTGATAGGTAGAAGTATGATTATAGGTTAGCCATATCATCTTGTCTTGAACAAAGTTCAGAAATGGAAGGCTACAATTATATATCCCCCCCCCATTTATCTACCCATTCATTAGTATTACTACAGGAGGAGATATAAAATAAATAAATAGGAAATTTTAAAAAATGAATGAGACAAGTGACTAGTTCTAAGCTGGAATGAAGTGACACTGAATAGTGAATATACTTTATATTTGGTAGGCAGGATAGAACTCCTAGGAGGTGACAGCTAAATTGATTCTGAGGACAGCAAAGCAGTCATGTGAGGATTGGGGACTGTGTATTTCAGGAAGAAGGAAACAAGGTCTTAAAGCTGAAATGAGCTTGGTTTATTCAGGAAGCAGCAAGAAGGGAGAGGATAACAGGGAGAAAAGTGAAGGTGTTCTTTCAAAACAGTCATGAAAACTTGGGAGCATCACAGGTTTCTCACTATGATGCTCTTAAAAAACAACCAGGGCATTACCACAACCAGTATCAGCAACAAAAGCAAACTATTTCCAAGACTGGAACCAACAAGGTGGATTCAAAACCATGAAGCAGGGAAGCAAAAAAGAAAGAAAATAACTATTTGGTGAAGGAGGACTCAATTAAGCTAAACTATGATCTGGGCTGGTCAGAATTTTGATTGAAGGAACATCTTATCCTTTCTAATTTTCAAGTTTCTTACTTAGTTCAAAGATGATTTTTAAAAAATCTGATTGTATCAGGATGAACTCAGCTGAATATCTTCAGCTTGGAAGGGAGAATTAAATCAAGCCTTGGGTCTCAACCTCTACATTACAGGGTAGGTTGCTTAGAATTTTCAGTTTATTTAGAGGTGAGCAGACTCTGGAGAGCTGAATTATTTTAACCATGCTTATAAATCATCTTTTAGGACACGAGAATGTCAAATCCATTTGGGAAGCCAGGAAAGTACGATAATGATAGAGTAAGATTAGAAGGATAACCTTAAAGAAAAATATCTCTAAATAGATATGAACACAAATGCTTTCTTGACTGCCAAGGTGAGGTTCAACTACCAAGATGCCTACAGAATTTAAAATCCCCAAAGAGGACCTTCGAGACATTGAAACAGAATGGCAGATTCTTACCCAAATTGCTTCACATTCCTTTATCAAGCAGTTAGCTATGTAATTTTTCTAGACTTGAGGTATTTTGGTATACTTATTGAAAGGTACGCTATTCTCTTGATAAAATAAATATATTTCTTAATTCCTCAGAAACTTGAAAATGGCTGAACACATGTATTTTGTGTTCAGTGTTTTGGCTAAGACACAAAAATAAAATCCCAGAAAATTATGAGCTGTACCATCAAAAATTTTTGTAGCTGAAAGCACTTTTAAAATTGTAAAGCAATATACCAATGTGAATTTCTAGTATTATTATACTTAGCTTCTAATACATGATTGGCAATCACTAACTCTAGTCACCAAGGAATCCTGCTCCACGCTGACTCTTCGTTACCTCTAATTCCTTGTTGTAAAGTCTCCAGAATCTAAGCTTCATTTTTTATAACTCCTTTGAGGTTAGCCATAAATTTTTATTGTTCTATTCTGATTAATTGTATGACCTACATCTTTCTTGATTCCTCGGTTAAAGGCTCTATCCTCACAAATCAAGCCAAGTCTCCCAAAGTAAACTATTAGCTCCAGCATTTCTAAAATGCCTTTTGTATCTCACGATTTTTTATAAATATTCCAATTTTGTTATCTCTAGGTTATGACAAGTTTTTTTATTTTTTGGTCCACTTATTCTAACATTCCTACCAATTAGTAGATTTGGGAATATGACAGGCCGAATGGCTTTCTAAAGATATCCACTCCCTAAACCTGTGAAAATGTTATATTAAATCACACACACACACAAAATCTGTAGATATAATTGAGATCAGTGACTTCTACATAAGGAGATTATCCTGGATTATCCAGGTGAGTTCAGTTTAATCATATGAGCCCTAAAAAGTAAAGAACTTTCTTTGGTTGGAGAAAGAGATAAAGAAGGCAGACAAGTTCAAAGTGTGAAAACAAAGTGATGTAGTGTCTCTGATTCTGGGCAGTAGACGCCCATGCAAAGATTAGAGAGAAGCCTCTAGAAACCAAATTCAGGCCCCATATGACAGCCAACAAGGAGACTGGGACCTCAATCCTACAAGCACAAGGAACTGTGTTCTGACTGGAACTAAAACAAGCTTGGAAGAGGATTCTCCTTCAGAGCTTCCAGATAAAATCCCTGGCTTACCAATATCTTGATTTTGGCCTCGTGGATTCAGAGTAGAGGATCCAGTGAGCCCACCCAGACTTCTGACCCTCAGAATTGTGAGATCATAAACTGGTGTTGTTTAAAGCTCTAGTTTTGAGGTGAGTTGTCACAGCAGCAATAGGAAACTCATGAAAGAATTCACTGTTTCTAAATGTCCTTGCTTATTATTCAACAGATTAACTGGATATGAGGGGTGTTAAGGCTACTCGCCCTGATTGGAGGCTTTCTACCACTGTGTTTAGAAGAATATTAAAGAATACAGAAAATAAGTTTAATAGGAACCTGAGTATTTTTCGAAAGTCATTTATATTCAGGGCAAAATGTCAACAGCAATCACTCCTAGCATGTCTTTATCTACATCAAAGAGGGTATTTCTTTTGTTCTCATTAAGAAGAATTATGGCAAGTTCATGTAACCTAAAGCCCCACCTCACTTGGTTCGATTTTTTTTTTCAGTAAATGAGTCATTGCTAATGCAATTCTTAAAGTCCCACAGGAAAAGAATTAAGTACTTAGTTGACAAGCACTTTTTTTTTCAAGTAAAAGGATAAGCAATTCTCTTCTTATTTCAACCTGAACTCCACTACTACACTGTGTTGTTTTTTTCTTTTAAAACTGTCAAAGATAATGATAAAGTAAAAGCTAAAAAACTGTATTAATTATTCATATATTTTGTAGATCTCTTCATTCCAGCTTCCTTTTTTTTTCCTTATTTAGTCAGTCTCTAACTTGAGACCCTTCTCCCACTTATTCACTTTATTCACTTTTTTCTTTTTTTTTTAATTGAAGTATAGTTGATTTACAATGTTGTGCCAGTCTCTGCTGTACAGCAAAGTGACTCAGTTATACACATATAGACATTCTTCTTTTATATTCTTTTCCATTATGGTTTATCACAGGATATTGAATGTAGTTCCCTGTGTTATACATTAGGACCTTGTTGTTTATCCATTCTAAATGTAATAGTTTGCATCTAACAATCCCAAACTCTCAGTTCATCCCTCTCCCTCTTCCCTCTCCCTTGGCAACCACAAGTCTATTCACTATGTCTATGAATCTGTTTCTGTTTTGTAAATAGGTTCATTTGTGCCATATTTTAGATTCCACATATAAGTGATATCATATGGTATCTGTCTTTCTTTTTCTGACTTACTTCACTTAGTATGATAATCTCTGACATAAATTGTACCAAGATTTTCTTAGGTCAGTCTCCCAAGGCAATATAAATAAAAACAAAAATAAACAAATGGGACCTAATCAAACTAACAACCTTTTGCACAGCAAAGGAAACCATAAAAAAAATGAAAAGAACAACATACGGAATGGGAGAAAATATTCGCAAATGATGTGACAGACAAGAGCTTAATCTCAAATATATACAAACAGCTCATACAACTCAGTAACAGAAAAAACAAACAACCCTATTGAAAAATGGGCAGAAGACCTTAATAGACATTTCTCTAAAGAAGACATACAGATGGCCAGTAGGCACATGAAAAGATGCTCAACATCACTAAATATTAGAGAAATGCAAATCAAAACTACAGTGAGATACCACCTCACACTGGTTAGAATGGCCATCATTAAAAAATCTACAAATAACAAATGCTGGAGAGGGTCTGTAGAAAAGGGAACCCTCCTACACTGTTGGTAGGAATGTAAGTTGGTACAACCACTATGGAAAACAGTATGGAGGTTCCTCAGAAAACTAAAAATAGAATTACCATATGATCCAGCAATCTGACTCCTGGGAATATACCTGGACAGAACTATAATCCAAAAAGGTACATGAACCCCTATGTTCATTGCAGCACTATTCACAATAGCCAAATCATGGAAACAATCTAAATGTCCATGAACGGATGAATGGATAAAGAAGATGTGATACATATATACAATGGAATACTACTCAGCCATAAAAAGAATGAAATAATGCCATTTACAGCAATACAGATGCAGCTAGAGATTATCACTTTATTCACTTTTTAAATGACTTTATGATACAACATAAATTAATTAAAAAGTGAAAATTCTGGAGTCAACTGGGTAAATGTTAAATTATTTTTAAATGTTAAGGCAAATTTTATAAATAAAAAAAAGATTTTGCCACCAAATGTAATTTTAGAAAAATATTTTGGCATTTTGTCAATACCTAATTTTTCAACATTCCTTTGTACAAAATTTCCCATCCTTTTCACATTCCAAAAATACCTATTCTAATTAAATAATAACTTTCTTTTGCACTTCTGTCAAATAACTTTTCTGCTTTTGTAATGTATCTGAATCAATACATGTCATGAAAAAAGTATTAATAAATGCTTTATGAATCTTTTGGATATAAAAGTATACAGAGCAGAAATCCTGTAACACAAATTCTGAAGACTCCTCAGATTGTTACAAGACAGCTTTGAATTTATGTAGCCAAAGAATGAATAAAAAAGTCTATAGTATCATAAATCTATAGCTTCAATTTCTATATCATTTTATGTTCTGATGTGTTTATAATTCTTGCTTATTTAAAAATATAAATATAGTGTATAGTATATATACTATATACTGTATATAGTAAAATCAAATAAAATCAAAATCTTGTTTATAATATTCTTGTCTATAATATTCTTGGACCATTATTTAATTTTTCACTTATTTGTTTATTCATTTATTCAGTAAATATTTATTGAGCATCTATTATATGGAAGGTATTTTTCTAAATTATGGGAATATAGTAAGGGTAAAAATCTAACCCCCCAAATCCTGTCCTAATTGAAGTCATGTTATTACTGGCAGGGAGGTTTCTAATGAGTGTTACAGCGTAGCTCAAAAAAGATTATCCATGTGGATTTCTATATGCATGACTTAATTTAGTTCATCCTCCATTATTGAAATTTTTATTTGGCAACCTTTAGAAAACAAAATATCAATCCCATTCTGCTCTTAAAGTTGTTATTAAAAACCAAAGCAAAGAGACAAGCATACAAGAACACTAACCCAGAGTACAGCAGGAACAACTTACAAGCTGCTTAACTTGAATGAGGAAATATTATTTTTTCCCATTTTACAGCTGGAAAATGAGGGATAGGCAAATGTGAAGTAACTTGCCTGAGGTCACTCAATGAGGTTCAGTTGAATTTGGGCTTTAACTCAGAAGTTCCTGATTCTCTGTGGTTGGGCCACAAGTTCATAACTGCTGGCTCATAGCAGCTTCCGGAACAGAATGCAGTTTTCCTGTAAGCCCTAGAGAGTTAGGCTGCCACATCAACATGAGTGCCTTCAGAACTCGGGTTCCTAGGAAGGTCAGGGACGGCACGTTCTTATTGCTTTAACCTTTCTGCCCACATTGAGGAAATTCACAGCAAGGTAAGTCTTGCCAAAAGAAGGGAAGCAAGAAAGATAACTAGAGGAAATGTTGTGCCTAATAGCCATGGGTGAAATTTAGAGTTCACAAAGCCTGGGAAAATTAACTTCTTCTGCAGTAGAAGTCATGAAATTAAATTTAACACTCTCGGCAGTTTCTGACAAATATTTTTGCTTTTCCATTAATCCCAAATGAAACAGTACTAACTCCAAGTTAAAATTAGAGCCAGGCCAGTGAATAGGCTGTGAATATTTATACCTAAGAGTTTAATATGCTATAGACTTAAACAGTTCAGCCCTGGGAGTTTAAAGAATGATCAACTTGGATTCAGGTACAGCTAAATCAATTCCAAAAACTCTGGCGCACAAAATTCAGTTTCCTGCCTTGATGGATTGCAGTGCGCTTGGGCGGGCTCAGAAGTTATGAGAGAAGAACAAAATTAAATGCTTTTAAATTGACTCAAACCACTGGGCTGCTAACATTCAACACATAAAAATAACCATCCTGCAAACTTACACTGAAAAAAACACAAGGGGCTTCCCTGGTGGCACAGTGGTTGAGAGTCCGCCTGCTGATGCAGGGGACACGGGTTCATGCCACGGTCCGGGAAGATCCCACATGCCGCAGAGTGGCTGGGCCCGTGAGCCATGGCTGCTGAGCCTGCGCGTCCGGTGCCTGTGCTCCGCAACGGGAGAGACCACAACAGTGAGAGGCCCGCGTACCGCAAAAAAAAAGAATAAATAAAAAAAACACACAATAATACAAAAAACAAAACAAACATACAAAACATAAAAATCATACTGAGATGACTCACTCTCTCAATCTGTGGGGACAACAGATTCACCAATGAGATTACTTGGCTGCTGCAGTGACATTAAGAGAAATGGAGCAAACATTCTTCTCCAAAGAGAGATGGAGTTGTTCAGTTTGCACCAGACCCTTACCCCTAGTCCTACTGTGCAATTAGATGTCCAACATACAGAGGTCCATTTAACAGCTATTTAAATGTTTAAATGTGCATCTTTGATGTGCTTAGCACTATTTAGGTACTGGGTAAAAAGTAATGCACAAAAGAAGAAAACACCCCTCTTCTCATGGATCTTACATATAAATTGTATGTATACATGAAAGTTAAATAAGATGAAGCAAATCATATATATAAAGAGAGTCAGGTCAATGACGTCTCTAGAATTTCTATATCAGAGACTCAGGGTCAATATTCGGTTACAGGAAGAGTTGGGCAGGTTATCTTAAAGCCGTATGTGTATAGTGACTTCATTGCTCCCCATAGGTTGGTTGTAGGTATAGTTGTGGAAGGAAGTTACTGATGGAGATAATTAGGGTGGAGGGGGTTAAAGACCCCTAAGCACTTCCCTGAATTTATCACTGAATATACCCAGTCAGTCCCTTGGCTGGCTGTATTTACTATTTTGGATAAATTGTTAAGCATGAGTTTCTTCTGTCAATCATATTGACAGAGAAGGAAAAACATCCTTTGTCAATAACATCAGATGTTCCCTGTGCTTTCATAAAAACAGAAACATTGTTTTCTAGGAGAGTTGAAATAATGTAACTAAAAATCTTTTTTTTTTTTTTGGTCTTATGGTTTTATTACTCATAGTTTGCAAGCAATATTACATACAAAAGTCATTTTTAAAACAACAGGGTTTGCTCGAAAATTGTCTTTTATTTTCTTTGCACTGTGGGTTTCTGCACCATTCACACCTGGAGCCTGTTACATTAAATGTATCATTTATGCAGGTGCTGGGCAAAAATGTAAGAACCTTTGAGTTTTCTACTCATACCCACTCCCAAATAAATCCCACCCCTTCTCTACTATGTGGGTTGTTGACATTAAAAACACTCAGAAAATACACATTCATCTCGCTTTCTGTAAGTCCTTTTTCTCTATTTTTACATGACCAAGATGTTGGCTTGGTTATGAATTCAAAAGTGCTCCCGAAGTTTTGATGATGATTCATAGAGAAACCTTTCCAAGCTATCCTCTTCCAAAGTAATTTCTCTGAATGTCTTTAGGGTTCTGTGAACAGCACCTACAACACCCTTCACTTTTGAACTCTTATGTTTACCTTTATTAATAACCAAGACAATGTGTGTAACTGTATCATCTTTAATTTCTTTCATCAGAGTCTTAGAGTTTTATGCATACAAGTCTTTTGTCTCCTTAGGTAGGTTTATTCCTAGGTATTTTATTCTTTTTGTTGCAGTGGTAAATGGGAGCGTTTCCTTAATTTCTCTTAATTTCTTAGATGAATTTTGTATCTTGCTACTTTACCAAATTTGTTGATTAGCTCTAGTAGTTTTCTGGTAGCATCTTTAGGATTTTTTTTGTATAATATTGTGCCATGTCATCTGCAAACAGTGAGTTTTACTTCTTTTCCAGTTTAGATTCATTGTATTTCTTCTTCTCTGATTGCTGTGGCTAAAACTTCCAAAATTATGTTGAATAATAGTGGTGAGAGTGGGCAACCTAGTCTTGTTCCTGATAGTAGTGGAAATGGTTTCAGTTTTTCACCATTGAGAATGATGTTGCCTGTGGGTTTGTCATATATGGCCTTTATTATGTTGAGGTAAGTTCCCTCTATGCCTACTTTCTGGAGGGTTTTATCATAAATGCATGTTGAATGTTGTCAAAAGCTTTCTCTGCATCTATTGAGATGATCATATGGTCTTTCTCCTTCAATGTGTTAATATGGTGTATCACGTTGATTTATTTTCATATATTGAAGAATCCTTGCATTCCTGGGATAAATCCCACTTGATAATGGTGTATGATCCTTTTAATGTGCTGTTGGAGTTTGTTTGCTAGTATTTTGCTGA
Source organism: Monodon monoceros (assembly GCF_005190385.1). Taxonomy (NCBI): domain Eukaryota; kingdom Metazoa; phylum Chordata; class Mammalia; order Artiodactyla; family Monodontidae; genus Monodon; species Monodon monoceros. The sequence goes on from NW_021703767.1 coordinate 17,143,783, forward strand.
GGATTTTTGCATCTATGTTCATCAGTGACATTGGCCTGTAGTTTTCTTTCTTTGTGACATCTTTGTCTGGTTTTGATATCAGAGTGATGGCGGCCTCGTAGAATGAGTTTGGTAGTGTTCCTCCCTCTGCTATATTTTGGAAGAGTTTGAGAAGGATAGGTGTTAGCTCTTCTCTAAATGTTTGATAAAATTTGCCTGTGAAGCCATCTGGTCCTGGGTTTTTGTTTGTTGGAAGATTTTTAATCACAGTTTCAATTTCAGTGCTTGTGATTGGTCTGTTCATATAAAATAATGTGACTAAAAATCTTGAAGTCATCATTCATTCCTTCATCTCCTGTATACAATCATCAAGTTCTTTTATCCGATGTTTGTTTTTTCAGCTCTCACCACACACATCACCTTAAGATACAATGATTGCAACTAAACACCTAACGCATCTCACTGGCCCCTTTACTACCTATCATTTTGTCTTACCAATTGTTCTTAAATCCTAATCTTATCATGGAATGTCCCTGCTGAGAAAAATTCTAAATGATCTACTGCTTTCAGTTTAAACTCTATTGTCTGGCACCAATCAACTAAACATGTACTCTGCATTCACAGCTTCAGCTGAACCTTGCTCATTCATTCACTCCCCCTGGAATATAACCTACTACATGACTTTCCTCTCTCCCTCCCTCCATTCTTCCAGCTTCTTTCATTTCTTTCTTTCTCCATCACTCTCTACTTTCTTTCTTCCTTCTCTTCTCCTCTCTTTTCCTTCCTCTTTTCCCTTCCCTTTCCTTTCCTTTTTCTTTCTTTCCTCCTTCCTTCCTTCCTTTTTCCGTCTTTCTTTCATTCTTTCTTTCTTTCTTTCTTTTCTTTTCTTTTCTTTCTTTCTTTCTTTCTTTCTTTCTTTCTTTCTTTCTTTCTTT